>NW_024070192.1:59551539-59813121 GCF_014754425.2 Oryx dammah | reverse complement strand
GATGAGATGGCTAGATGGCATCACTGACTCGATGGACGTGAGTCTGAGTGAACTTCGGGAGTTGGTGATGGATAGGGAGGCCAGGCGTGCTGCGATTCATGGGGTCGCAAAGAGTCGGACAAGACTGAGCGACTGAACTGAACTTAATACCCTACTCACACATATGGATAGATCATCTAAACAGAAAATTAACAAGGAAACACAAACTTTAAATGATACAATAGACCAGTTAGACCTAACTGATATCTAAAGGTCATTTCACCCCCAAAAAAATGAATTCACCTTTTTCTCAAGTGCACACGGAACTTTCTCCAGGATAGCTCACATCCTGGGCCATAAATCTAGGCTTGGTAAATTCAAAAAAATTGAAATCATTCCAAGCATCTTTTCTGACCTCAATACAGTAAGATTAGATCTCAATACAGGGGAAAAACTATTAAAAATTCCAACAAACAGAGGCTGAACAACCAACAAATCACAGAAGAAATAAAAAAGAAATAAAAATATGCATAGAAATGAATGAAAAATGAAAGTACAACAACCCAAAACCTGTGAGACACTGTAAAAGCAGTGCTAAGGGGAAAGTTCATAGCAATACAGGCATAGCTCAAGAAACAAAAAAGTCATATAAATAACCTAACTCTACACCTAAAGCAACTAGCAAAGGAAGAAATGAAGAACTCCAGGGTTAGTAGAAGGAAAGAAATCTTAAAAATTAGGGTAGAAAACAATGCAAAAGAAATAAAAGAGACCTTAGCAAAAACAAACAAAGTCAAAAGCTGGTTCTTTGAAAGGATAAATAAAATTGACAAACCATTAGCCAGACTCATCAAGAAACAAAGAGACAAAAATCAAATGAATAAGATTAGAAATGAATATGGAGAGATCACAACAGACAATAAAGAAATTCAAAGGATCATAAGAAACCATTATCAGCAATTATATGCCAGTAAAATAGACAACATGGAAGAAATGGACAAATTCTTAGAAGAGTACAACTTTCCAAACTGAACCAGGAAGAAATAGAACATCTTAACACACCCATCACAAGCACAGAAATTGAAACTGTAATCAGAAATCTTCCAGCAAACCAAAGCCCAGGTCCAAACGGCTTCCCAGCTGAATTCTACCAAAAATTTCTAGAATAGCTAACACCTATCCTACTCAAACTCTTCCAGAAAATTGCAGAGGAAGGGAAACTTCCAAACTCATTCTATGAGGCCACCATCACCCTAATACCAAAACATGACAAAGATGTCACAAAAAAGAAAACTACAGGCCAATATCACTGATGAACATAGATACACAAATCCTTAACAAAATTCTAGCAATCAGAATCCAACAACACATTAAAAAGATCATACACCATGACCAAGTGGGCTTTATCCCAGGGGTGCAAGAATTCTTCAATATCTGCAAATCAATCAGTGTAATACACCACATTAACAAATTGAAAAATAAAAGCCGTATGATTATCTCAATAGATGCAGAGAAAGCCTTTGACAAAATTCAACATCCATTTATGATTTAAAAAAAAAAAAACCCTCCAGAAAGCAGGAATAGAAGGAACATACCTCAACATAATAAAAGCTATATAAGACAAACCCAAAGCAAACATCCTCAATGGTGAAAAATTGAAAGCATTTTCCCTAAAGCCAGGAACAAGACAAGTGTGCCCACTTTCACCACTACTACTCAACATAGTTCTGAAAGTTTTGGCCACAGCAATCAGAGCAGAAAAAGAAAAGGAATCCAAACTGGAAAAGAAGAAGTAAAACTCTCTCTGTTTGCAGATGACATGATCTTCTATATAGAAAACCCTAAAGACTCCACCAGAAAATTGCTAGAGCTAATCAATGAATATAGTAAAGTTGCAGGATATAAAATCAACACACAGAAATCCCTTGCATTCCTATACACTAATAATGAGAAAATAGAGAGAGAAATTAAGGAAACAATTCCATTCACCATTGCAACGAAAATAATAAAATACTTGAGAATATATCTACCTAAAGAAACTAAAGACCTATATATAGAAAACTATAAAACACTGATGAAAGAAATCAAAGAGGACACTAATAGATGAAGAAATATACCATGTTCATGGGTTGGAAGAATCAATATAGTGAAAATGCATATACTACCCAAAGCAATCTATAGACTCACAGCAATCCCTATCAGGCTGCTGCTGCTGCTGCTGCTAAGTCACATCATTTGTGTTGGACTCTGTGCGACCCCACAGACAGCAGCCCACCAGGTCCCCCATACCTGGGATTCTCCAGGCAAGAACACTGGAGTGGGTTGCCATTTCCTTCTCCAATGCATGAAAGTGAAAAGTGAAACTGAAGTCACTCAGTCGTGTCCGACCCTTAGCGACCCCATGGACTGCAGCCTACCAGGCTCCTCCATCCATGGAATTTTCCAGGCAAGAGTACTGGAGTGAGTTGCCATTGCCTTCTCTGTCCTATCAAGCTACCAACAGTATTTTTCACAGAGCTAGAACAAATAATTTCACAATTTGTATGGAAATACAAAACAAACAAACAAACAAACAAAAAAAAAAAAACAACCTCAAATAGCCACAGTAATTTTGAGAAACAAGAATGGAACTGGAGGATTCAACCTACTGATTCCAGGCTCTAGGACAAAGCCACAGTCATTAAGACAGTATGGTACTGGCAAAAGACATAAATATAGATCAATGGAACAAATAGAAAGTCTAGAGATAAGTCCACTCACCTATAGACACCTTACTTTGACAAAGGAGGCAAGAATATACAATGGATTAAAGACAATCTCTTTAACAAATGGAGCTGGGAAAACTGGTCAACCACTTGTAAAAGAATGAAACTAGAACACTTTTTAACACCATACACAAAAAATAACTCAAAATGGATTAAAGATCTCAACTTTAAACTATAAAACTCCTAGAGGAGAACATAGGCAAAACACTCTCCGACATAAATCACAGCAGGATCCTCTATGATCCACCTTGCAGTATACTGGAAATAAAAGCAAAAATAAACAAATGGGACCTAATTAAAATTAAAAGCTTCTGCACAACAAAGGAAACTATAAGCAAGGTGAAAAGACAGCCTTCAGAATGGGAGAAAATAATAGCAAATGAAGCAACTGACAAACAACTAATCTAAAAAAATACATGCAACTTATGCAGCTCAATTCCAGAAAAATAAACGACCCAATCAAAAAATGGGCCAAAGAACTAAATAGACATTTCTCCAAAGAAGACATACAGATGGCTAACAAATACATGAAAAGATGCTCAACATCACTCATTATCAGAGAAATGAAAATCAAAACCACAATGAGGTACCATTTCACACCAGTCAGAATGTCTGTGATCCAAAAATCTGCAAGCAATAAATGCTGGAGAGGGTGTGGAGGAAAGGGAACCCTCTTACACTGTTGGTGGGAATGCGAACTAGTACAGCCACTATGGAGAACAGTGTGGACATTCCTTAAAAAATTGCAAATATAACTGCCATATGACCCAGCAATCCCACTGCTGGACATACACACTGAGGAAACTGGAATTGAAAGAGACACATGTACCCCAATGTTTATTGCAGCACTGTTTATAATAGCCAGGACATGGAAACCACCTAGATGTCCATCAGCAGATGAATGGATAAAGAAAGCTTTGGTACATATACACAATGGAGTATTACTCAGCCATTAAAAAAATACATTTGAATAAGTTCTAATGATATGGATGAAACTGGAGCCAATTATACAGAGTGAAGTAAGCAGAAAGAAAAACACCAATACAGTATACTAACACATATATATGGAATTTAGAAAGATGGTAATGATAACCCTGTTTGTGAGACAGCAAAAGAGACACAGATGTATAGAACGGACTTTTGGACTCCGAGGGAGAGGGAGAGGGTGGGATGATTTGGGAGAATGGCACTGAAACATATATACTATCATGTAAGAAAAGAATCACCAGTCTATGTTTGATACTGGATACAGGATGCTTGGGGCTGGTGCACGGGAATGATCCAGAGAGATGATATGGGGTGGCCGGTGGGAGGGGGGTTCAGGATTGGGAATTCATGTACACCCGTGGTAGATTCATGTCAATGTATGGCAAAACCAATACAGTATTGTAAAATAAAATAAAGCAAAAATAAAAATTTTAAAAAAAGAATGTAACTAGAACACTTTCTAATACCATACACAAAGATAAACTCAAAATGGATTGAAGATCTAAATATAAGACCAGAAACTATAAAACTCCTGGAGGAGAACATAGGCAAAACACTCTCCGACATATATCACAGCAGGATCCTCTATGACCCACCTCCCAGAATATTGGGAAAAAAGCAAAAATAAACTAATGGGATCTAATTAAACCTAAAAGCTTCTGCACAACAAGGGAAACTATAAGCAAGGTGAAAAGACAGCCTTCAGAATGGGAGAAAATAATAGCAACTGAAGCAACTGACAAACAACGAATCTCAAAAATATACAAGCAACTTATGCAGCTCAATTCCAGAAAAATAAACGACCCAATGAAAAAATGGGTCAAAGAACTAAATAGACATTTCTCCAAAGAAGACATACAGATTGCTAACAAACACATGAAAAGATGCTCAACATCACTCATTATCAGAAAAACGCAAATCAAGACCACAGTGAGGTACCATTTCACACCAGTCAGAATGGCTGCAATCCAAAAGTCTACAAGCAATAAATGCTGGAGATGGTGTGGAGAAAAGGGAACCCTCTTACACTTTTGGTGGGAATGCAAAGTAGTACAGCTACTATGGAGAACAGTGTGGTGATTCCTTAAAAAACTGGAAATAGAACTGCCTTATGGATGGAGGATCCTGGTCGGCTACAGTCCATGGGGTCGCAAAGAGTAGGACACAGCTGAGTGACTTCACTTTCACTTTCACTTATAACCCAGCAATCCCACTGCTGGGCATACGCACCAAGGAAATCAGAAATGAAAGAGACACGTGTACCCCAATGTTCATCACAGCACTGTTTATGAAAGCCAAGACATGGAAGCAACCTAGATGTCCATCAGCAGATGAATGGATAAGAAAGCTGCAGTAAATATACACAATGGAGTATTACTCAGCCATTACAAAGAATTCATTTGAATCAGTTCTAATGAGGTGGATGAAACTGGAGCCTATTTTACAGAGTGAAGTAAGCCAGAAGGAAAAACACCAATACAGTATACTAACACATATATATATAGAATTAAGAAAGATGGTAACGATAACCCTATATGTGAGACAGCAAAAGAGATGCAGATTTATAGAACAACACAGATGTATTGTCACTCTGTGGGAGAGGGAAAGGAGAGTGGCATTGAAACATGTATAATATCATATATGAAATGAATCGCCAGTCCAGGTTTGATGCATGATACTGGATGCTTGGGGCTGGTGCACTGGGACAACCCAGAGGGATGGCATGGGGAGGGATGAGGGAGGGGGGTTCAGGATGGGAAACACGTGTATACCTGTGGCGGATTCATTTTGATGTATGGCAAAACCAATACAATATTGTAAAGTAATTAACCTCCAAAAAAATAAATAAATTTATATTAAAAAAAGATTAAGGAGTTAATTTTCTGTAAAGAATTTAGTACAATCCAGGTCTATAAAAGCACAAACTTGTTTTTCTTCTCCCCTAATCCTATCTTTACTTTATTAAGTGAACATGGTCAAATAATTCATCAAATGAGGCATCGGGTATCTCAAAAATTCAGTTGCATTTGTGAAGTAAGGTCAGAAAAATAATACAAATATTTGAGGCAGTTAGGTATAAAACTTTTGATTGTGGTGTCAGATTATCATGAATTTGAAAACTGTTAACCTCAAAGAAATTTATAGAACAAAGGAAAAAAAAAACAAAAAAACAGAAAACAACAGACAAAAACTCCAAGCAGAAAAAGAATGAGTCAGTGACTAGAAAATTAAAATTAATCCATGCATATTTCAATATTTGTACTCTACAATGAGAAAAGCAAGAGGTCTCATGTCAAATAGCTTGAATTTAGATCCTGGTCCATCTGCTAATTTGGAACACATCTCTAAGCTTCATTTTTCTGTGATTAAAAAGGGAATAATGATTATCTCTATTTTGTATGTTGGATGAGAGGAATATTAATACCTATAAAACACATTCCACTGTTATGCTGAGCAAAACACCCCTGAGATTCATCCATGGTGTCTCAAATAGCAACATTTCATTTCTTTATGGTGAAATAATATTACAGCCTATATAAAACCACTTCTTTATTAGTTTATCTGTTGATGGACAGTTAATTTGCTTTCATATCTTGGCTACTGCAGTCAAGGTTACAATGAAGAATGAGGTGCAAATATATTTTTCAATTAGTGTTTTACTTTTCTTCAGAAAAAATACCCAGGAGAGCAATTTATAGATATTTATTTATTTTACTGGAAATTAATTTTACTGTTATCAGTTAAATGTGATTTAAAATTGTTATATTAGAATATGCTTTCTTTGCAATATTGTGTTAGTTTCTGCTGTACAACTAAGTAAATCAGCAATACACATACATATATCCACTCTTTATTTATTTAACAATAGCCATAAATGAAATATAACCTTTATTTTCTTTTATTATTATTATTTTTAATTTCCTTCCCTTTTAGGATTCCCAAGATAATTAAGTGGAGTTCCCCATACTAAACAGTAGGTTCTCATTAGTTATCTATTTTTTGCACAGTAGTGTATATATGTCAATCTCAATCTCCCAATTTTTCCACACTCCTTTTCCCCTTTGATAACCATAAGCTTGTAATCTACATCTGTGACTCTTTTTCTATTTAGCCAGTGAGTTAATTCCATAGTTCCTGATGTTGAAGCTGGTTTTAGAAAAGGCAGAGAAACCAGAGATCAAATTGCCAACATCTGCTGGATCATGGAAAAAGCAAGAGAGTTCCAGAAAAACATCTATTTCTGCTTTATTGACTATGCCAAAGCCTTTGACTGTGTGGATCACAATAAACTGGAAAATACTGAGAGAAATGGGAATACCAGACCATCTGACCTGCCTCTTGAGAAATCTGTATGCAGGTCAGGAAGCAACAGTTAGAACTGGACATGGAACAACTAACTGGTTCCAAATAGGAAAAGGAGTACGTCAAGGCTGTATATTGGCACCCTGCTTATTTAACTTCTATGCAGAGTACATCATGAGAAACGCTGGACTGGAAGAAACACAAGCTGGAATCAAGATTGCCGGGAGAAATATCAATAACCTCAGATATGCAGATGACACCACCCTTATGGCAGAAAGTGAAGAGGAAATAAAAAGCCTCTTGAGGAAAGTGAAAGGGGAGAGTGAAAAAGTTGACTTAAAGCTCAACATTCAGAAATGAAGATCATGGCATCCAGTCCCATCACTTCATGGGAAATAGATGGGGAAACAGTGGAAACAGTGTCAGACTTTATTTATTTTATTTTATTTTATTTTTGGCTCCAGAATCACTGCAGATGGTGACTGCAGCCATGAAATTAAAAGACGCTTACTCCTTGGAAGAAAAGTTATGACCAACCTAGATAGCATATTCAAAAGCAGAGACATTACTTTGCCGACTAAGGTCCGTCTAGTCAAGGCTATGGTTTTTCCTGTGGTCATGTATGGATGTGAGAGTTGGACTGTGAAGAAGGCTGAACACAGAAGATGTGATGCTTTTGAACCGTGGTGTTGGAGAAAACTCGAGAGTCCTTTTGAGTGCAAGATCAAACCAGTCCTTTCTGAAGGAGATCAGCCCTGGGATTTCTTCGGAAGGAATGATGCTAAAGCTGAAACTCCAGTACTTTGGCCACCTTATACGGAGAGTTGACTCATTGGCAAAGACTCTGATGCTGGGAGGGATTGGGGGCAGGAGGAGAAGGGGACGACAGAGGATGAGATGGCTGGATGGCATCCCTGACTCGATGGATGTGAGTCTGAGTGAACTCCAGGAGTTGGTGATGGACAGGGTGGCCTGGCATGCTGCGATTCATGGGGTTGCAAAGAGTCGGACACGACTGAATGACTATACAGAACTGAACTTAGTGAGTTCATTTGTACCATTTTTTTAGATTCCACATGTAAGTGATATTATACGATTTTTTTTTTGTTGTTGTTTGTTTCTGATAACACTTCACTCTGTATGAAAGCCTCTAGGTTCTTCTGAAATTTAAAGTGGCTCAGTTGTGTCCGACTCTTTGTGACCCCATGGACTATACAGTCCGTGGAATTCTCCAGGCCAGAATACTGGAGTGGAGAATTACTGAGTATCTTTTCCCTTCGCCAGGTGATCTTCCCAACCCAGAGATAGAACCTAAGTCTCCCACACTGCAGGCGGTTTCTTTACCAGATGAGTCACAAGGAAGCCCAAGAATACTGGAGTGGGTAGCTTATGCCTTCTCCAGGGGTTCTTCCCCACTCAAGAATTGAAACAGTCTCTTGCATTGCAGGCAGATTCTTTACCAACTCAGCTATCAGGGAGCCCTGCAAATTGCACTATTTCATTTTATGGTTGGGTAATATTGTATATATATGCACCACATCTTCATTATCCATTTCTCTGTGAATGATATATTTAGATTGTTTCTATGTCCTGGCCATTGTAAATAGTGCTGTAATGAACATACTGGTGCATATACCCTTTCAAAATATGGTTTCCTCTGGATATACGCCTAGAAATGGGATAGTTGGGTTATATGGTAGTTCTGTTTTTAGTATTTTAAGGAGCCGCCATACTATTCTCCATAGTGACTGTACCAGTTTGCATTCCCAATAACAGTGTAGTGGGGTTCCTTTTTCTCCACACTCTCTCCAGCATTGTTTGTAGATGTTTAGATGATGGCTATTCAGATGGTAATGAGGTGATATCTCATAGTAGTTTTTTGATCTGCATTTCTGTAATAATGATGATGAATATCTCTTCATGTGTTTTTGGCCATCAGTATGTGTTCTTTGGAGAAATTACCATTTAGCTCTTCCCTCCATTTTTTGATTTGCCTTAAAAAAAAAAAAAAAAAAAAAAACATTGAGCTGCATGACTGTGTGTTTTAGAGATCGATTCCTTTTTGGTCCCTTCATTTGCAAATATTCTCTCCCTTTATGAGTGTTGTCTTTTTGTTTAATTTATGGCTTACTTTGCTGAGGAAAACCTTTTAAGTTTAATTAGTTCCCATTTGTTAATTTTTGTTTTTATTTTCACTACTCTAGGAAATGTATTAGAATAGATTTTTGCTTTGATTTATGTCAAGGAGTATTCTATGTTTGGCTCTAAGAGTTTTGTAGTATCTGGCATCTAAGTTAGATATTTAATCCATTTTGAGTTTATTTTGTGTATGGTGTTAAGGAGTATTCTAATTTCATTTTTTTTTTTTTTTACATATAGTTGTCCAGTTTTCCCTACACTCTTATTGAAGAGACTGTCCTTTCTTCCTTGTATAGTCTTGCCTTCTTTGTCATAAATTAGGTGCATGGGTTTATCTCTGGACTTTCTCTTCTGTTCCATTGGTCTATATTTCTTTTTTTGTTCCAGCACCTTACCATTTCCATTAGTATAGATTTGTAGTATAGTCTCATGTCAGGGAGCCTGACTTCTCCAGCTGTGTTTTTCTTTCTCATGATTGTTTTGGCTATATGGGGTCTTTTGTGTTTCCATACAAATTGCAAATATCTTGTTCTAATTATGTGAGAAATGCAGTGAGTAGTTTGATAGGGATTGCATTGAATCTATACATTGCTTTAGGTAATATAGTCATTTACACAATATTTATTCTTCCAATACAAGAATATAGTATATCTTTCCATCTGTTTGGGTCATCTTTGAGTTCTGTCATCAGTATCTTATAATTTTCTGAATCCAGGGCTATTGCCTTCTTAGGTAAATTTATTTCTAGATATCTTATTCTTTTTGTTATGATGGTAAATGAGATTGCTTTCTTAATTTCTTTTTTCTGATTTTCATTGTTGGTGTATAGGAATTAAATAAATTTCTGTGTATTAAGTTTGTATCCTGCAACCCTACCAAATTCATTAATGAACTCCAGTAGTTTTATGGTAGCATCTTCAGGATTTTCTATGCATAGTGTCATGTCATCTGCAAGCAGTGAGAGTTCTCTTCCAATTTTTATTCCTTAAGATTTTTTAAAAAACATATTTACTTTCAATTGGAATATAATTGCTTTATCTCACACCATCCCACCTCTCTAGATAGTCAAACAACACAGTTTTGAGTTCTCTGAATCAAAGAGCAAATTCCCAGCAGCTATCTATTTTACATAAGGTAATCTATATGTTTTAATGATACTCTCTCTATTGATCCCACTTTCTCATTCCTCTGCTGTGTCCACAAATCTGTTCTCTATGTCTGTGTCTCCAATGCTGGCCTGCAAATAGGTTCATCAGTACCATCTTTCTAGGATTCATTTTATTTATTTTTCTTCTCTGAGTGCCATGGCTAGGACTTTAAAAACTGTGTTGAGTAATAGTAGTAACAGTGGATATCCAGTCCTCTTTCTGATCTCGAGGAAATGCTTTGTTTTTTCATGATTGAGAATGATGTTTGCTTTGGGTTTGTCATACATGGTTTTACTATGCTATGTATATTATGTATTAAACCATGTATTATGCATTATAATGCCATGTATTATGACATATATGTTTCCATTCTTTCCATTTTTTTGGAGAGCTTTTATCATAAATGGGCATTGAATTTGAATTCTCCATTTTTTCCCCCTGATTATCCATTTTTTGGCATACATTTGCTTGTAACAGTCCCTTATGATCCTTTGCATTTTTCTGTTGTTAGTTGTTACTGCTCTTTTTTCATTTATAATGTTATTAATTTGAGTTTTCTTCATTTTTTTCTTGGTGAGTTTGGCTAAAGGTTTATCAATTTTATCTTTTCAAAGAATCAGCTTTTAGTTTCACTGCTCTTCACTATTGTTTTCTTCATTTCTATGTATTTATTTCTGCTCTGATTATTATGATATTTTCCCTTGTACTAATTTAGAGTTTATTTGCTCTTCTTTCTCTAGTTTCTTTAGGTTTAAAGGTTAGGTTACTTTTTTGATTTTTTTTTTTTCTTATTTCTTGTGGTAAGATTGCATTGGTATCAATTTCCTTCTTAGAATTGTTTTTGCTGTGTTCCATAGGTTTTAGGTCTTTTTTTTTTTTTTAAATCCTTTGTTTCTAAGTATTTTTAGATTTCCCTTTTTAGTTCCTCAGTGATCCATTTAGAGGCATATTGTTTAGCTTCTGAAAGGTTGTTGCTAAACCACGAAAAGATGAAGGGATTCTTGGCCTCCCGAGGAGAAGAATTCAATCCGGGGCCAGAGACAAGGCTTGATCACTCAGATCTTTTGCGCAATAGAGATTTATTAAAGTATAAAAGAGATAGAGAAAGCTTCTGACATAGACATCAGAAGGGGGAAGAAAGAGTACCCCCTTGCTAGTGTTAGCAATGGAGTTATATACTCTCCTATTAGTTTTTACAATGAATCAAGAGAATCTCTGGAGGTTGTAAAGACCTCACTAGGCCTAGTCTCATAATTTACATTTTAAGATAACAGGATTAGCTAGAAGTTTTTTTTTTTTTCTTTCAGAGACTGTCCTCAAGAAGCATACATTATTGTTATATAATCCTAGGGGATGTAGAGGGGGAAAAAAGTTTGTCCTTTCTTCCTCCTTGAGAATTCCAGACACCTCTCTCCTTGGGGACCCCTGGACTTCTTATCAACCTGCCTAGGAAATGACTCTCTCATTTCCATATGTTTTTATTTTTACCTTTTTATACCCTGTAATTTATTTCTAATCTTGTAGCATTGTGGTTAGAAAAGATGCTTGATATGATTTCAAATTTTAAAATATTACAAGGTTTGATTTGAGACCCATGATGGGTCTATTCTGGAGAATGTTTATGGACACTTGAGAAGAAAATGTATTCTGTTGTTTTCAAATACATATTCTTTAAATATTAATTAATCTTATCTGATCTAATGTTTCATTTAAGGTTTGTTTTTCCTTATTAATTTTCTGTCTGAATGATCTGTCTATTGGTATATTTGGGGTATTAAAGTCCCCCATTCTTATTTGTTACTGTCAATTTCTCCTTTTATGTCTGTTAGCATTCACCATGTGTATTGAGGTGCTCCTATGTAGGGTGTATAAAGTTTATGATTGCTATAACTTCTTACTGCATTTATCCCTTGATCATTATCTAGTATCCTTCTTTGTCTCCTATAACAGTTCTTATTTTAAAGTCTATTTTACCTGAGTATTGCTACTCCAGCTTTCTTTTAATTTCCATTTCTATGAGATATCTTTTTCGATACCCTCACTTTCAGTCTGTGTGTCCCTAGATCTGACATGGATCTCTTAGAGACAGCATATATGCTAGTCCTGTTTTTGTCTTCATTCAGGCATGCATGTCTTTTGGTTGCAGCATTGAACCATTTACATTTAAGATCGTTACTGATATGTCTGCTTCTATTGCCAGATTTTTATTTGTCTTGGATTTGTCTTCTGGATCTTTATTCTTCTCTTCATCTTTTTTCTCTCTCTTGTATTTGCTGCCTTGACCAGTTTCTTCAGCAGTTGTTGTAAAGCTAGTTTAGGGGTGCTGAATTCTGTTAGTTTTTGCTTGTCTGTAAAGCTTTCAATTTCTCCATGGAATGTGAATGAGAGCCTTTCTGGATATTCAATTTTCCATTATCTGCCCTTTCATTAGAGAAGAAAATGGCAACCCACTCCCATATTCTTGCCTGAAGAAACCCATGGTCAGAGAAGCCTGATGGTCTAAAGTCCATAGGGTCACAAAGAGGTGGGCGTGACTGAAGCAATTTGACCTGCATGCATAACCTTACATCACTTTAATTATACCATTATCTTCTGGCCTACTGATTTCCTGCTGAAAAACATTTGATAACTGCCGGGAGCCAGCATGGGGAATCCCACCCATGACAAAGGTCATGAGGAAGGGGGCCTGACAAAATGCAAAGATGGGATCAAGCCTCAGGGGTCCCCCTGGATTTTCACGAGCATCTACCCCCAAAATCAGTCTGCCTGCTATACTGTGTTATGCTTTTCACCTACTCTTCTAACATTACATGGGGGCTGTCACCCCACCACCTTTTTCTGGAAAAGTTAATTTAGAGGTTTTAGATAATAAGTCTCCTGGGCATAATAAGAGTGTTTCAATCCAAAAACCCCTCTGATGGCTTTCTAGCCTGCTTGACAGGTTTGTCCAGACTCTTACAGTTGCGTATGTGATTGTTTGCGGCCTCCTGTCCATGAGAGGCACAGGAAGCTTAAAACATCCTAGGAATGTAGGGGCTTCTGAGGAGTCAAAATCATTAGAATAGGACTGATTAAGGGTTTTATTGTTGAGCCAATACTTGCTGCCAAGTTTTCATATCTTTTATTTATTGATATAGTTGGTATGCAGAAAAAACAGGTAGTAGCCCTGGTATTAGCAACATTAGATCATTGAGTTAAGTACTTATTTTGTTATAACCCACTGCACCTTTGTTCTACAGGAATGTAACTTTATTTAGTACTTTGAGGGTGAAGCAGATTAAAGAAAAAACACTTCAAGGGAAAATGAGTTTTCTGATTGATAGACATTTATCTAGGAAAAGA
Organism: Oryx dammah; assembly: GCF_014754425.2. NCBI lineage: Eukaryota > Metazoa > Chordata > Mammalia > Artiodactyla > Bovidae > Oryx > Oryx dammah. The sequence goes on along the minus strand of NW_024070192.1, from coordinate 59,799,458 downwards.
GCCATAAAAATGTTAACAGGGCCCCTGGTCAGAAGATGATGTAAAGTCACCTGAGACATTTTGTATATGGGAAGGTATGCAAAAAGAAAGCCTGGTCTCAGTAAGAGTCAGGACTGCTGCCCCTCCATAACTCTGCATATTCCATTATTTCTTTATGTACAACTTGGGGTATATACGCTGCCTTTGAAAATAAAGTCTTGGGTCTGGCACCAATGCTTGTCTCCTCCATGTCGTTCTTTTCTCCCTTTTCAGACTGAATTCCCATCTGGAGCACAGAGGCTCTCCGTGTCTACATATTTGCCCTGGCTTTTAAGTCCCATGCAAGAGGGAGCCCAAGGCAGGGCACCTTCTGCTATTGAAGCAGGCACCGGTGGCCTACGTAGATGGTGCAAACCCCTTGTCTCAGAGCTTTATTGGTATCCTGTGTAAACCAAGTTATTCAGCATCTTTTCTCCACTAATTTTCCTACTACACTATTCTTTCCTAATCTCTCTTTATAAATAAGTCTCTCCTCGCAGACTGTGTCCCCGCTTCAAATTCCCTGGATCCACCAGGACTGGGCCCCGGCAGATAACCTTACGGGGATTCCCTTGTATGTTTTACATTGATGTTCCCTTACTGCCTTTAGTATTATTTCTATATATTTAAGTTTTCTTTAGTGTGATTTGTTTGCATACTGATATGTTCCTCCTGGGATTTATCCTGAATCAGACTCTACACTTCCTGGTCTTGGGTTGCTATTTTCTTTCTCATGTTAAGCAAGTTTTAGAGTATGATCACTTCAAACATTTTCTCCAGTCATTTATCTTTTTCTTCTTCTGGAATACCTATAATTCGAATATTGGTGTGTTATAAAGTTCCCCAGAGGTGTCTGAGAGAGTCTTCATTTCTTTCCATCCTTTTTTTTTTTTTCTTTTATTCATTCTGCAGCATTGATTTCCATGATTATGTCTTCCAGGTCACTTATCTATTCCTCTACCTCAGTTATTCTGCTATTAGCTATCTCTAGTGTATTTTTTCATTTCAGTTTTTGTCTTGTTCATTTCTGTTTGTCTGTTCTTTAGTTCTTCTAGGTCTTTGTTAAACACTTCTTGTATTCTCTTTATCTATGATCTTAGAGCAACTTTACTATCATTACTTTGAATTCCTTTTCAGGTACATTGCTTGTATCCTCTTCATCTAGTTACTGCCACATACTTCTTTGTGTTCTCATTTTGTCAGACTTATCATGTCTGTGGTCTCCTTTCCACAGGCTGTAAGATCTCTAGTTTCTATTGCTTCTGGTGTATGCCCCTCGTTGGATAGGGTTCATCCAGATGCTCTTACTGTTATGTCTTTGATAACAAGGGATGTGATCAGAGCCTGCCTTGCATATTGATTGGACCTTCCCCTTTGCTTTGTGATTGTCACTGCTCTGTCATAGGCAAGGTCTGTTCCCTAGTTGTTGTAGTAGAGACCCTCAAATCTGTTTCTTAACTATGATTCTCATCTGAGGTGTGAAGTAAGTGGGACTGGAGCTCTCCCAATGGGAGAGAAGGCACTGAGTTTTCCTTCTTTGGAGATGCTTATCTGTGATTATTCTTTGTCATCTCCTTTCAACTCTTGTATGGGATCACAAAGCATACTGTTGTTGGCACTTCTCTTAGCCCCGTCTGGACTGTAGATATTCTGGCAATTGGCCCTGTTGACTCTCAGGCAGTGTTCTCATCTGGCCATCAGTGTACGTCACTGAAGTTCATTTCTAGTACTGCAGTACTGGTAAGCCTGGGCCCATTGTGGAACTTGGAGGCAGCTTGGCCTCTAGTGTGGCCATATTCCTATGTGTATTTCCCAAGAGCCCATAGATCTTAAAGTCAGACCCATCTCAGCTACAAGAGTACTTGCTCTTTTGGATGTTTGTCAGCATTGAATTTTGGAAGCAGTCAGCAGAGGCCAAATAATTACTTGAACTGTGGTGTTGAAGAAGACTCTTGAGAATCTCTTGGACTGCAAGGAGATCCAACCAGTTAATTCTGAGTGAAATCAGTCCTGCATATTCACTGAAAGGACTGATGCCGAAGTTGAAACTCCCATACTTTGGCCACCTGATGCAAAGAACTGACTCATTGGAAAAGACCCTGATGCTGGGAAAGACAAGACAAGAGAAGAAGGGGAAGACAGAGGATGAGATGGTTGGATGGCATCACTGTCTCAATGGCATGAGTTTGGGTAAACTCTGGGAGTTAGTGATGGACAGGAAAGCCTGGCATGCTGCAGTCCATTGGGTCACAGAGTTGGACATGACTGAATGACTAAATTGAACTGAACAGCAGAAGTTTAACTCTGGCATTTGTGCAGTTCTTCAGTTCCTGTGCTGATTTCAGTTCTTCCTTCTTAGTCATATCCTCTGGCTTCAGTTGTTGTTTCAGCCCCTCTTCTAGGATGATTTCCTAGAGAAGGGAGCTACCTGTGGCCTCGTGGGGTAGTGGGGTCATTCACAGAATGCACTGGAAATTTTTCTGGTAATGAGAGTTTTCTGTGCACTGCTGGGATGGTGGGATATCTCTTTTTACCCACTGATTGATTTCCTAGTAGAGGAGATTATCTGTACCCCTGTGAGACAGCAGGCAGATACTGGGACCCACTGGTGGATTTCCTAGTGGGGAGAGGGTTTTTTGTGCGTGTACTCCTGGGAAAGCAGGATTTATTCTAGCACGTACTGAAAAATTCTTTAGTTGTGGAAGCTTTCTTACCTTTCCAAGGACAGTAGGATGGCTTCTGGTATCCCCTGATGAATTTCCTAGTGAAGTGAGTTATTCAGCATATAACAAGCAGAGACATCACTTTGCCAACAAAGTTGCCCCCCTCCACTCCAGAATAGCAGGGCAGGTACTGGCATCTACTGGTGGATTTCCCAGTAGCAGGAGCTTTCTACACAGTCCTGGGGCAGCAGGGAAGGTTCCATCATTCTCTGACAGTCCTCCAACCCATGGAGGCTACCTGTGCCCTCCTGAGACAGCATGGGCATGTCCTGAGGCCCACTGGTGTAATTTTGAGTGAATGAATCTGTCCATGCCCCTCTGAGTCAGTAAGCATGGGTCCTGCAGCCTGTTGATGGAATTCCCATTGAGGGAAGTTGTCTACATATTTCTGGGTCACAAGGACAGGTACTGCTGGATCTTTAATGGTTCTATTTTTAATTTTTGAAGGAATCTCTATGCTGTTTTTCACAATGGCTAAACCAGCTGGTGTGGGCTTCCCAGGAGGGACTAGTTGTAAAGAACTCACCTGCAAATACAGGAAATATAAGAGATGAAGGTTCGATCCTTGGGTTGGGAAGATCCCTTGGAGGGCATGGAAACCTACTCCAGTATTCTTGCCTGGAGAATTCCGTGGACAGAAGAGACTGGTGGGCTACAGTCCATAGGGTTGCAAAGAGTCAGACATGACTGAAGTGACTTAGCAGGAGTGCATGCAGTTTAATTCACAAGAAAAAAAAATAATCCAAATATTCACAAATATTTGTTATTTGTGAGTTTTTTTCGTTAATAACCATTTTGACAGATGTGAGGTGATATCTTACTGTAATTTTAATTTGCATTTCCTTGATGATTAATGAGGTCATTCATCTTTTCGTTCCCCTTTTGGTCACTGTTTGTCTTCTTTGAGAAAATGCACATTCAAGTTCTCTATCCATGTAATTTTTTTTAAATTGAGTGAATAAGATCTTTATATATATTTAAATAATAACTCTTTATCAGACATACCCATTCACTAGATTGTCTTTCCCTATTATGATGATTTTCTGCATGTGCAAAATTTTTTAGGTTTAATTTGGTCCCATTTATCTGTTTTTGCTTTTTTTTCCCTTACATAAATAAATAGATTTTTTAAAATTGCTAAGACCATTGTCAAAAAATGTTTAGATCAGTTCAGTCACTCAGTCGTATCTGACTCTTTGTGATCCCATGGACTGCAACACGCCAGGCTTCACTATCCATCATCAACTCCTGGAGCTTGTTCAAACTCATGTCTATGAAGTTGCTGATGCCATCCAACCATCCTATGCTCTGTCGTCCCCTTCTCCTCCTGCCTTCAATCTTTCCCCACGTTAGGGTCTTTTCCAATGAGTCAGTTGTTCACATCAGGTGGTCACAGTATCAGAGTTTCAGCCTCAGCATCAGTCCTTCCGATGAACACCCAGGACTGATCACCTTTAGGATGGACTGGTTTGATCTATTTGCAGTTCAAGGGGCTCTTGAGAATCTTCTCCAACACCACAGTTCAAAAGCATCAATTCTTCAGTGCTCAACTTTCTTTATGGTCCAACTCTCAAATCCATACATGATTACTGGAAAAAATGTAGCTTTGACTAGATGGAACTTTGTTGGCAAAGTGATGTCTCTGCTTTTTAATATACTGTCTAGGTTAGCCATAACTTTTCTTCCAAGGAGTAAACCACTTTTAATTTCATGGCTGCAGTCACCATCTGCAGTGATTTTGGAGCCCCAAAAAATAAAGTCTGTCACTGTTTCCATCCACGGTTTCCCCATCTATTTCCTATGAAGTGATGGGATCGGATGCCATGATCTTAGTTTATTGAATGTTAAGTTTTAAGAGAGCTTTTTCACTCTTCTCTTTCACTTTTATCAAGGGGCTCTTCAGTTCTTTGCTTTCTTCCATAAGGGTGGTGTCACCTGAAGTCTGCATATATGAGGTCATTGATATTTCTGCCAGGAATCTTGATTCCAGCCTGGGCTTCATCTAGTCCAACGCTTTGCACTATGTACTCTGCATATAAATTAAAGGAGCAGGGTGACATTATATAGCCTTGACATACTCATTTCCCAATTTGGAAAGAGCCCATTGTTCCATGTCTAGTTCTAACTGTTGCTTTTTGACCTGAATACACGTTTCTTAAGAGGCAGGTAAGGTGCTCTGGCATTCACATTTCTTGAAGAATTTTCCAGTTTGTTGTGATCCAAACAGTCAAAGGTTTTGGCATAGTCAATAAGGCAGAAGTAAATGCTTTTTTGGAACTCTCTTGCTTTTTCTATAATCAAATGTTTGTTGGCAATTTGATTTCTGGTTCCTCTGCCTTTCCTAAATCCAGCATGTACATCTGAAAGTTCTCAAATCACATACTGTTGAAGCCTCACTTGGAGAATTTTGAGCTTTACTTTGCTAGTGTGTGAAATGAGTGCAATTGTGAGATAGTTTGGACATTTTCTTGCATTGCCTTTCTTTGAGATTGGAATAAAAATGTGTCAAAATGTGTACGTCTATGTTTTCTTCTAAGAGTTTTGAAGTTTTAGGTCTTGTATTTCAGTCTTTAGTGAGTTTTATCTTATTTTTGTATTTGATATTAGAAAATGCTTTGGTTTAATTATTTGCCGACTAAGGTCCGTCTAGTCAAGGCTATGGTTTTTCCTGTGGTTATGTATGGATGTGAGAGTTGGACTGTGAAGAAGGCTGAGCTCTGAAGAATTGATGCTTTTGAACTGTGGTGTTGGAGAAGACTCTTGAGAGTCCCTTGGACTGCAAGGAGATCCAACCAGTCCATTCTGAAGGAGACCAACCCTGGGATTTCTTTGGAAGGAATGATGCTGAAGCTGAAACTCCAGTACTTTGGCCACCTCATGCGAAGAGTTGACTCACTGGAAAAGACTCTGATGCTGGGAGGGATTGGGGGCAGGAGGAGAAAAGGACGACCGAGGATGAGATGGCTGGATGGCATCACGGACTCGATGGACATGGGTCTGAGTGAACTCCGGGAGATGGTGATGAACAGGGAGGTCTGGCGTGCTGCGATTCATGGGGTCGCAAAGAGTCGGACACGACTGAGCAACTGAACTGAACTGAACTTAATTATTTTACATGTAGTTTTCACATGTTGAAGAGACTGTATCTTCTCCACTGTATATTCTTGCCTCCTTTTCATAGGTTAATTAATCACCCAAGTGTGGGTATATTTCTGGGCTCTTTAGTCTGCTTCACTAATACATGTATCTGTTTTTGTGCCAGAACCATAGACTTTTGATTGCTGTAGCTTTTCAGTATAGTCTGAAATCAGGAGGCCTCCAAGTTTTTTTTTTTTTTTTTCCCCTCAAGATCAGTATTTTCTGTGCTTTCTTACAAATTTTAGAATTATTCCTTCTTGTACTATGAAAAAAGTCATGACTATTTTAACTGGGACTCAATTAAATCTGAAGATTTCTTTGAATAATATGGACATTTTAATAATATTAATTCTTTCAATTCATGAACATAAGATATCTTTCCATTTGTATGTATCATTGTCAATTTCCTATATCACTGTCTTACTGTGTTTAGAGTATAGGTCTTTCAGCTCCTTGGTTAAATTTATTACTAGCTAGCTTATTACTTTGATTCAATTTAAGCTGGGTGGTTTTCTTTGTTTTTCTTTCTGATATTTCATCCTTAGTATAAAAAATTCAACAAATTTCTTTATATTAATTTTGTTTCCTTAAATTTTAACTGAATATTTTCTTTGCTCTGATATCTTGTTTTTGGTGATAGATCTGGTAGTTTTTTTTTGGTGAACACTTTAGGGTTTTCTCTATACAGTATCATTTCATCTTCAAATAGGGATTGTTTTACTTCTTTTCTGTTTAGATATCTTTTATTTCTTTTTCTTGTCTGATTTCCTTGAATAAGACTTCCAAGTTTAGGTTAAATAAAAGTAATGAAAGTTGTAATCTGTTCTGTTCCTGATCTTAGAAGAAAATACTTTAGCTTTTCACCTTTGGATATAATGTTAGCTATGGGTTTGTTATGAATGCGTTAATGTAGCCTAATGCATGTTGAGCTTTGTTTCCTATTTGCCAAAATTGAGAGTTTTTATTATAAGTGAATGTTGAGTTTGTCAAATGCTTTCCTACATTATCTGTGATTATCATGTGATTTTAATTGATTTATTTGAGGATATTGAGCCATCCTTGAATTCCTTGAATACATCCCATTAGATCATGATGTTTGTGCCTTAGCATGTAATCTATCTTGGAGAAAGTCCCATGTGTACTTGAAAATGATGTATATTCTTCTGCTTTTAGATATAATATTTTGTAGGTATCGATTAAGTTTATCCAACTTAATGTATCATTTAAAACCATGGTATCCTTATTGATTTTCTGTTGTGTTATCTATTTGCTGAAGAAAGTAGAGTGTTAGAATAACCTTATTATTCTATTACTGACTTTTTATTTCTTCTATGTCTGTCAATATTTGCTTTACATATTTAGTTTCTCTTATGTTAGGTGCACATAATGTAAATATGTATCTCCTCCATGGGTTATCCAACTTATTATTACATAATTTATTTCTTTGTCCTTTGTTATAGATTTTTTAATATCTATTTCATCTAATATCTATATTAACACCTTGACCTCATTTTGTTTCCATTTTTATGGAATATCTTTTTTCATCAATCCAATTTCAGTCTATTTGTATGTTAACTTGGAAGTGAATCTTTTAGGCAGAATGTAGATATGTCTTTTTTGTTGTTTTAAATTCATTCAGCCACCTATGTCTTTTGATTGGAAGATATAGTTCTCTTGCCCTTAAAATAATAATCAATAATTGTTGCCATTTTATTAAAAACTTCCTGGTTGTCTTCAGAGTTTTCTGTCCTTTTATTCTTCTTTTAGTCTGTTCCCTTGTGCTTTGATAGCTTCAGTTATTTATTTTTATATTTGAGTTCATTTGTTTCTTTTTAAATTTTCTTTTTTTTTTTTTTTAGGATTTTGGTCTGTGGTTACTATGAGGTTAATTTATTTAGACTGATACTCATTTAAGATCAAATATTTCTAAGGTTTTCCCCCTTTTTACCCCTCCCCCCAATATTTTATTTAGGGGGTATCATATTTTACATCTTATGTATATTCATTAAAAGTTCACTGTTGCTATAGGTCATTTTACAATTTTGTTTTTCAGATATACAGATACTAGATGGCAGACAGTGAAGAGGAATTAAAGACCATCTTGATGAGGGTGAAAGAAAATTTAAAAAAAAAACTGGTTTGAAATTCAACATTAAAAAAAAAAAAACAAAAACTAAGATCGTGACATCTGCTCTCATCACTTCATGACAAATAGAAGTTGAAAAGGAGGAAGCAGTGACAGATTGCATTTTCTTGGGCTCCAAAATCACTGCAGATGATGACTGTAGACATTAAATTAAAAGATGCTTGCTCCTTGGAAGGAAACATAGATAGCACGTTTAAAAGCAGATATATCACTTTGCCAAGAAAGGTCCCTGAAGTCAAAGCTATTTTTTTTTTTCACTAGTTATGTACGGATATGCCAAGGACTGTAAAGAAGGCAGAATGCCAAAGAACTGATGCTTTTGAAGTGTGGTGATGGAGAAGAATATTGTTGTTTAGTCGTGTCTGACTCTTTGTGACACCATGATCTGCAGCTCACCATGCTTCTCTGTCCTCTGCCACCTTCCGGAGCTTGTTCAAATTCATGTCCATTGAGTTGATGATGCCATCAAAACATCTTGTCCTCTGTCATCCCTTTCTCTGATTGCCCTCAATCATTCCCATTATCAAGGCCATTTCTAACTGGTTGCCTCTTTGCATCAGGTGGCCAATGTACTGGAGCTTCACCATCAGCATCAGTCTTTCCAATGAATCTCCACGGTTTATCTCCTTTAGGAGTGACTGGTTGGATCTCCTTGCAGTCCAAGGGACTCTCAAGAGTCATCTCCAACCCCACAGTAGAAAAGCATCAATTCTTTAGTGTTCAGCCTTCATTATGGCCCATCTCACATCCATACATAACAACTGGAAAAACCAAAGCTTTGACTATATGCAACTTTGTCTGCAAAGTAAGGTCTTTGATTTTTAATACACTGTCTAGATTGGTCATAGTTTTTCTTCCGAGGAGAAAGCTTCTTTTAATTTCTTGGCTGCAGTCACCATCTGCAGTGATTTTGGAGCCCAAGGAAATAAAGTCTGCCACTGTTTCTATTTTTTCCCTGTCTATTTGTCATGAAGTGATGGGACTGGATGCCACAAAAGATGAGTTTTAAGCCAAATTTTTCACTCTCCTGTTTCACCTTCATCAAGAGGTTCTTTAGTTGCTCTTCACTTTCTGCCATCAGGGTGGTGTCATCTGCATATCTGAGGTAACTCTTATTTTTCTGGGCAATGCTGATTCCAGCTTGGGCTTCATGCAGCTTGGGATTTTGCATAATGTACTTTGCATATAAGTTCAATAAGCAAGGTGACAATATACAGACTTGTTGTGCTCCTTTTCCAATTTTGAAGCATTTTGTTGTTCCATTCTAGTTCTAACTGTTGCTTCTTGACCTTCATACAGGTTTTGCAGGAGCCAGGTAAGGTAGTCTGGTATCCCCATCTCATTAAGAATTCTCCACTGTTTATTGTGATCCAAATAGTCAAAGGCATTCATGTAGTCAATGAAGGAGTGGTAGATTTTTTTTTTTCTGGAATTTGCTTTCTTTCTTCATGATCCAGTGAATGTTGACAATTTGACATTTGGTTCCTCTGCTCTTTGATGCTGATCTACATCTGGAAGTTCTCAGGTCATATACTTCTAAAGTCAAGCTGTAAGGATTTTGAGCATAACCTTGCCACCATGTGAAACTAATACCATTTTATAATAGTATGAATGTCCTTGAATTGTTCTTATTTGATATTGGAATGAAAGCTTCTTTTTCAGTCCTGTGGCCACCACTGAGCTTTCAAATTTGCTCTCATACTGAGCACAGCACTTTAACAACATCATCTTTTAGGATATGAAATAGCTCAACTCGCATTCCATCACCTCCACTGGAATTGTGGTGATGCTTGTAGTGATGCTCCCTAAGGCCCACTTGACTCTGCATTCCAGGATTTCTGGATCTACATGAGTGATTACACAATTGTAGTTGTCTGGATCATTAAGGTCTTCCTTGTATAGTTCTGTGTATTCTTATCACTTATTCTTAATATCTTCTTTTTCTATTAGATCCATATCATTTCTGTCCTTTATTGTGCCCATCTTTGCAGAAAATGTTCCCTTGGTATCTCTAACTTTCTTGAAGACATCTCTAGTCTGTCCCATTCTATTGTTTTCCTCTATTTCTTTGCATTGATCACTTATGAAAGCTGTCTTATTTCTCCTTGCTATTCTTTGGATCTCTGCATTCAAATGGGTATATCTTTCCCTTTCTCCTTTGCCTTTCACTTCTCTTCTTTTCTCAGCTTTTTGTAAGGCCTTTTAAAACAACCCATTTTGCCTTTTTTTCCTTTCTTTTTCTTGCACATGATTTTGATTGTTGGCTCCTGTACCATGTTATAAACTTCCACCCATAATTCTTTAGGCACTCTATCAGATCTAATCCCTTGAAATCTGTTTGTTACTTCCACTGTATAATTGCAAGGAATTTGATTTAGGTCATACCTGCATGGCCTAGTGGTTTTCTATATTTTCTTCAATTTAAGTCTGAATTTTGCAATAAGTAGTCCTTGATCTTAGCTACAGTCATTTCCCAGCCTTGTTTTTGCTGACTGTATAAAGCTTCTCCATCTTTGGCTGCAAAGAATATAATCGATCTGATTTTGGTATTGATATTTTGGTGGTGGTCTCTTGTGTTGCTGGAATAAAGTGTTTGCTATGACTAGTTCATTCTCTTGGCAAAACTCTGCTAGCCTTTCCCCTGCTTCATTTTGTACTCCAAGACCAAGCTTGACTGTTACTCCAGGTAGTTCTTGACTTCTTACTTTTGCATTCCAGTCCCTTACGATGAAAACTATACCTCTTTTTCTCATGTTTGTTCTACAAGGACTTGTATGTCTTCATAAAACCGGTCAACTTCAGCTTCTTTGTGATACTGGTTGGGGCATAGACTTGGATTACTGTGATACTGAATGTTATGCCCTGGAAGAGAAATGAGATCATTCTGTCATTTTTGAGACTGCACCCAAGTACTGCACTTTGGACTCTTTTGTTAACTAAGATGGCTACTCCATTTCTTCTAAGTGATTCTTACCTGCAGTAGTAAATATAATAGTCATATGAATTAAATTCACCCATTCCCATGCATTTTAGTTCCCTGATTCCTAAAATGTTGATATTCACTCTTTCATATTTTGTTTGATTACTTCCAATTTGCCTTGATTCATGGACCTAACATTCCAGGCTTCTTTGAAATGTTGTTCTTTACAGCATTGGACTTTACTTTCACCACCAGACACATCCACAAATAGGCAACCTTTCTGCTTTGGCTCAGTCGTTTTCATTCCCTCTGGAGCTATTTCTCTGCTCCTACCAAGGGGCATATTGGACTCCTACTGACCTGGGAAGTTCATCTTTCAGTGTAATATCTTTTTGCCTTTTTGTACTGTTAATGGGGCTCTCAGGGAAAGAATGCTGAAGTAGTCTGCCATTCCCTTCACCGGGGGACCACTTCTGTCAGTACTCTCCACTACAATCCATCTGTTTTGGGTGGCCCTTCAAGGCATGGCTTATAGTTTCATTGAGTTAGACAAGGCCGTGATCCATGTGATCACGTTGGTTAGTTTGCTGTGTGTATGGTTTTCATTCTTTCTGTCCTCTGATTTATGAAGAAAAAAATTCTCGAAGCTTTCTAATGGAAGGACTAGCTGAGGGAAAAACTGATCCTTGCTCTGGTGGGTGGGGCCATGCTCAGTAAATCTTATACCAATCTTGTGCTAATGGTTGGGGCTGTGTTGCCTCCTGTTGCTTGGCCCAAGGCCAAACTATGGTGGGGGTTCAGTTCAGTTCAGTCACTCAATTGTGTCTGACTCTTTGCCACCACGTGAATCATAGCATGCCAGGCTTCCCTGTGCATCACCAAAACCCAGAGTTCACTCAGACTCACGTCCATTGAGTCAGTGATGCCATCCAGCTATCTCATCCTCGGTTGTCTCCTTCTCCTCCTGCCCCCAATCCCTCCCAGCATAAGAGTCTTTTCCAATGAGTCAACTTTTCGCATGAGGTGGCCAAAGTACTGGAGTTTCAGCTTTAGCATCATCCCTTCCAAAGAAATCCCAGGGTTGATTTTCAGAATGGATTGGTTGGATCTCCTTGCAGTCCAAGGGACTCTCACGAGTCTTCTCCAACATCACAGTTCAAACGCATCAATTCTTCAGAGCTCAGCCTACTTCACAGTCCAACTCTCACATCCATACAAGAGAAGCCATAGCCTTGACTAGACGGACCTTAGTTGGGAAAGAAATGTCTCAGCTTTTGAATATGCTATCTAGGTTGGTCATAACTTTTCTTCCAAGGAGTAAGCATCTTTTAATTTCATGGCTGCTGTCACTATATGCAGTGATTTTGGAGCCCCCCAAAATAAAGTCTGACACTGTTTCCACTGTTTCCCCATCTATTTCCCATGAAGTGGTGGGACCAGGTGCCATGATCTTAATTTTCTGAATGTTGAGCTTTAAGTTAACTTTTTCACTTTCCTCTTTCATCAAGAGGCTTTTTAGTTCCTCTTCACTTTCTGCCATAAGGGTGGTATCATCTGCATATCTGAGGTTATTGATATTTCTCCCGGCAATCTTGATTCCAGCTTGTGTTTCTTCCAGTCCAGCGTTTCTCATGATGTACCCTGCATAGAAGTTAAATAAGCAGGGTGACAATATACAGCTTTGACGTACTTCTTTTCCTATTTGTAACCAGTCTGTTGTTCCATGTCCAATTCTAATTGTTGCTTCCTGACCTGCATACAGATTTCTCCAGAGGCAGGTCAGGTGGTCTGGTATTCCCATCTCTTTCAGAATTTTCCAGTTTTTTTGTGATTCACACAGTCAAAACCTTTGGCATAGTCAATAAAGCAGAAATAGATGTTTTTCTGGAACTCTCTTGCTTTTCCAATGATTCAGTGGATGTTGGCAATTTGATCTCTGGTTCCTCTACCTTTTCTAAAACCAGCTTGAACATCTGGAAGTTCACAGTTCACATATTGCTGAAGCCTGGCTTGGAGAAATTTGAGCCTTACTTTACTAGCATGTGAGATGAGGGCAATTGTACGGTAGTTTGAGCATTCTTTGCCATTTCCTTTCTTTGGGATTGGAATGAAAACTGACCTTTTCCATTCCTGTGGCCACTGCTGAGTTTTCCAAATTTGCTGGCATATTGAGTGCAGCACTTTCACAGCATTATCTTTCAGGATTTGAAATAGCTCTACTGGAATTCCATCACCTCCACTAGCTTTGTTCGTAGTGATGCTTTCTAAGGCCCACTTGACTTCACATGGGGGGATGTCTGGCTGTAGATGAGTGATTACACTATAGTGATTTCCTGGATTGTGAAGATCTTTTTTTAAATGGTGGTAATGGTGATCTCCTTGAAAAGGACTCATGCAGCACTCCCAGAAGTGTTGTATACAGTGCTCCTGATCCTGAGGCAGGCCACTCTTGACCCACGCTTCCTCCAGAGCCTCCTGGACACTCACAAGTAAGTTTAGCTCAGTCTCTTCTGAGGTCATAACTCCTTTCTCCTAAGTCCTGGCTTACACCATATTTGTGAGAGTATGCGTGTGTGTGTGTGTGTGTGTGTGTGCCCTCCAAGAGTCTATTTCCCTAGTCTTGTAAAATTCTGCTTTCAAACCCCACTGGCTTCCAAAGTCAAATTCTCTAATGGTTTTCAGTCCCTATGCGGGATCCCCAGGTTTTGGAAATCTGTTGTGGTCATAAATCTAGTGTTTGTGATTCATCTTCTTGGCGACTCTATGGTAGGGTTAATTGTGATCCCCTCCAAGAAGACTTATTCCACAGACTACACAGATAAGGCATACCACAGCCAGAGCCCCTGTCCCTGTGGCAGGTCACTGATGACCTGTGCCTCCACAGTAGACACTCAAACATTCAAAGGCAGAAGACTACTGAGAGTCCCTTAAACTGCAAGTAGATGAAACCAGCCATTCATAAAGGAAATCAACCCTGAATATTCATTGGAAAGACTGACACTGAAGCTGAAGCTTCAATATTTGGCTACCTGATGTGAAGAGCTGACTCACTGGAAAAGACCCTGACGCTGGGAAAGATTGAAAGCAAAAGTAGCAGGGGGCATCAGAGAATGAGATGATTAGATATGGTCACAGACTCAATGGACATGGATTTGAGCAAACTCTGGGATATAGTGAAGTATAGAGGAGGCTGGTGTGCTATAGTCAATGAGATTGCAAAGAATCAGATGCAACTTAGTGACTGAATAACAACAATGTGTAGCTTACTTAATTGGTTGATAAACTTCTTGTACTATATATTCACTTTAATCAGTGATATTTTTCCCTTCAAATGAAAAAAAAAAGTTATAACCTTTTCTTTTTCACTTAAAGTAGACCCTTCAACATTTCTTGAAGACCAGTTTAGTGGTGATAAGCTCTTTGGGTTTTTCACTGTCTCAAAACTATCCTTCAGTTCTGGATGATAATCTTTGTGGGTAGTATTTTCTTTTTCATAGTTTTTGTTTCATTTTCTCCTTTTAGCACTTTAAATATGTCATGTCACTACCTTTTGACCTGGACAGTTTCTGCTAAACATCAGCTGATAGTCTTATGGAGTTCCCTTTTATGTGACTCTTTGCTTTTCCATATGTGCCTTGTGCTTTTGGTGAGATAAGCTAGTGGCTGCCACCTTTGTGAGTTCTAGGGCTGGAGTCAAAGTGGCTAGAGTTGGAGCAAGGTGTGAGCCAGGACTTCTCCAGGATTGATGTCAGTCACTTCCCTCTAAACAGGTTGGGCTGAAGCCCGAGGGGTGGGGGAGGGTGGTCTAACTGAAAATCTGAGCTATGATGGTAGAACCTACCTTATTTAGGGGCATGGTCAGGGGTGGGACCAGGGCCTTAGAAGCAGGAATCATGGTTCTAAGCTAACTCTACTTCCCTCTTGTGTGATGGCTGTCTCTGCCTTGATGAAATCAGATCTGAGACTGGTGTGTTGGCAGTCTCTGCCTTGGTTGGGTTCATAGCCAAGGTCCCAGTAACTGCAGCCACAAATCTGAGATAGCGTCTCCTTTGACAAAATGATGGTGTCCACCTTGTTTGGAAGCAGTGACAGAGCAGGAGGGGTTGTAGAAGAATCTCTGTGCAGGTTTGGTGCATGCTGTCAGGTTCTGTCCAGCTGGCCAGAGTACAATGAAGTTCTCAATCTGTTTATGTGCTAGGACTAGCAGCAAGCAACTGTTCAAGACAGAATAATTTCCCTATAATCTCTGGTAAGACACTAGTTTTCAAACCAGCCAAGGGGATTTGCCCTCCCAGTTCCAGAGGTTTGGGGTGTCCATTAGAAGCTTGAGCTCTTTGCTCCTTAGAAAGAACCCCTCAGACTGTGATAATCCTATTCTCTTCTAGGTCTCCCATCCATGGTGTGGGTTTTAGCTAGATAATTTCTTCTCTTCTCTCAACAGACTTGTGTAGTACTTTCTTATAACCTTGGTCACAGAAGAGCCATTCCACTACTCTTCAGGTAATTGTTGAGGAGAGTTTGTCACTGCTAGCTGTAGTTTTGATGTGTTCGTGGGAGAAGGAGAGATAAACTCAATGTTTTTTGACTCCACCAATGTCATCAAGTTCCTTTTTTTGGGTCAATTTAAAGGAGCTTTGAAAGCTAGAGAAAGTGCAAACTGGGAGGTTGAGCATATAAATCCATTCATGTTAAACACTAAGATTTGTAAATAATCTAAGCAAGAGTTCTCTGATCCCTCAGTACACACTAAACAAGTTAACATACTTTCAGTTTTCACTCCTATAAGGAGAGACAATCAAATTAATAACATAGAAACTTAAATTTGAATGCTAATCTTCCTAAGATTTCAAGAAAACTTTCAATAGTAACTGGGTACATGTATAGCTACTATAGTGAACTAAATGTGTGTGTGTGTGTGTGTGTGTATATATATATCCAATTAAAATATATTTTATTTTTCCATAATTTTCTCTCTCTTTTTGAAAATTTATGTAGAGTTCTTTCCATTAGAGCTATTAAAACTTTTGCCTTTAGTCCTCATATTTTACAATACATCCTTGAGACTATCTTGCATCCAATAGTTTATAACCCCCAATCACTCCATTTCTCCTCTATCCCCCACTGGAAACCACTCATTTGCTCTCTATCTCTGAGAGTCTATTTGTGTGTGTGTTTTAAATTCACTAGCTTGCTCTATTTATATAAATTGCATGCATGAATAATATAATATTTGATTTCTGTATCTTAGTCCCTTAGCATAATGTCCTCCAAGTCTACACACATTGCTGGAAATGACAAATGTCCAGTCTTTTTTATGATTAACTAGTATTTCATTGTATATATATACCACATCTTTATTCATTACTCTATTGATGGACACTATGTATACGTATGTATTTATATACACTACAAAATATATAGACTTACTTACTTTGCAGCTTAAATATTTGGAGTTTATTGTATATCAGTTATACTAAAAGTGTTGTTCAAAAGTGATTCATTTTTGCCTGGACAGCTCTGAGCTTGTCTTACCTCGGGGAACCCATTCTGCAGTTGAACACTTCCTGCCAGGGTCAAAGGGTAGGAAGGAGTGCAGGATCTGCTGAGGATTGGCTGCCACATCACCACAAAGAAGACCCGGCAGTCTCTTGTCACGAGGCGAGCTAGAGACTGAGCTCCTCAGTCTAGGTAACTTGGGAAGCAGTAAGTAATAAGTTGCACTTTAAGATAAAACCTGTAACAGCAGTGGTGGAGGTAAAAAGAAGCTGCTTAGGGTGTAAGAAGCTGTAAGAGTCTCTGGGGTGATTGTGGTGACCAATACCAAGGCATCTCAGTACCTCTCATGTTCTTATATTTTAACCTCTGGCTATGCAATTCAGAAACCTCCCCCATTCAGGGGACCAATCAACCTGATAGATACTTTTCACTCTTCTCTTGCCCTGGTATCAAAGAACATGAGATCTCTCCCTAACACCTTTCAGGAAAAATGTTGAGGAAAGTGATGGAGGAGCTGAGCACTGATAAGTCCTGAGGCTACTGTAAGAGAAAGACAAAAACCCAGAGGCAGGAGGCTTAACTCCATAATTTTAGAATATCAGAGGACTCCTGACTCCAGGGAACATTAATAGGCAAGAGTTCACCCAAAAGTCTCCATACCTACACTGAAAAAACAAGCTTCACCCGAGAGCCAACAAGTTTCAGTGCAAGACACACCACACTAATTCTCCAGCAAAACAGGAACAAAACACTGAACATTAAAAGATGGCCTGCCCATAAGCCATGCCAACCCACAGAAGCCTCAAAATTCACTTCACTGCACTTCAAAGAGAAGAGATCCAGCTCCATGCACCAGAACACAGACACAGTTCCCCTAACCAGGAAACCTTGACAAGTTACTGGAAGCAGACTCCACAATTAAGAGTAACGATGAAATTCCAGCCTGCAGAAAGAATACCCCAAACACAGTGATCTAAACAAAATGAAAAGTGGATAAATATTCAGCAGTTAAAGGAACACAATTAAAAACCCACCAAAGCAAACAAAAGAAAAGATGATAGGGAGTCTATCTGAAAAAGAATTCAGAATGATGATAGTAAAGGTGATTTGAAATATTGAAAACAAAATATAGAGTTACAGATAAACAGACTAGAGACAAGGAGTGAGAATATGCAATAAAAATGTTCAACAAGGACCTAGAAGAAAGAAAGAAGAGTCAATCAATAATGAACAATGCAATAACTGAGATTAAAAGCACTCTGGAAGGAATCAAGAGTAGAATAACTGAGGCGGAAGAAAGGATAAATGAGGTGGAAGATAGAATGGTGGAAATAAATGGAGCAGAAAGGAAGAATGAAAAGAAATGAGGACAACTTCAGAGACCTCTGGGACAATGTTAAATGTCCCAACATTCGAATCATAGATGTCCCAGAAGAAGAAGACAAAAAAAAAGGGGGGGGGGAGCATGAGAAATACTTGAGGAGATAATAATCAAAAACTTCCCTAAAATGGGGAAGGAAATATCCACCCAAGTCAAAGAAACCTAGAGAGTCTCAAATAGGATAAACCTAAGGCAAAACACCCCCAAGGCACATATTAGTCAAACTGACAAAGATCAAACACAAAAAGCAACTATTAAAAGCAGCAGGAGAAAAGCAATGAATAGCACACAAGGGGATCCCCATAAAGATAACAGTTGAACTTTCAATAGAAACTTTTCAGACCAGAAGGGAATGGCAGGACATAATTAAAGTGATGGAAGAGAAAAACCTACAATCAATATTACTCTGCCCAGCAAAGTTCTCCTCAGATATGAAGGAAAAATAAAAAACTTTCAGTTCAGTTCAGTTCAGTTATTCAGTCATGTCCGACTCTTTGCAACCCCATGAATCGCAGGACACCAGGCCTCCCTGTCCATCACCAATTCCCGGAGTTCACTCAGATTCACATTCATCGAGTCAGTGATGCCATCCAGCCATGTCATCCTCTGCCGTCCCCTTCTCCTCCTGCCCCCAATCCCTCCCAGCATCACAGACAAGCGAAAGCTGAATAATTCAGCACCACCAAAAGAGCTCTTCAACCAATGCTAAAGGATCTTCTCTAGACAGGAAACACAGAAAAGCTTTATAAAATCAAACCCCAAACAGCAAAGTAAATGTTAACAGGATCATAATTATCAACATTTACCTTAAATGTAATGGATTAAATAATCCAACCAAAAGACAAAGACTGGCTGAATAGATACAAAAACAAGACCTCTATATATGCTGTCTCTTTTGCTTTTTGCTTCTCTTCTTAAGCAAAGGAGAAAAGGAAAGATATAAGCATCTGAATGCAGAGTTCGAAGGAATAGCAAGAAGAGATAAGAAAGTCTTCCTCAGTGATCAATGTAAAGAAATAGAGAAAACAACAAAATGGGAAAGACTAGAGATCTCTTCAAGAAAATTAAAGATACCAAGGGAATATTTCATGCAAAAATGGGCTCGATAAAGGACAGAAAGGGTATGGACCTAACAGAAGCAGAAGATATTAAGAAGATGTGGCAAGAATACATAGAAGAACTGTACTAAAAAATCTTCAAGACCCAGATAATCACGATGGTGTGATCACACACCTAGAGCCAGACATCCTGGAATGTGAAGTTAACTGGGCCTTAGAAAGCATCACTATGAACAAAGCTACTGGAAGTGATGGAATTCCTTTTGAGCTATTTCAAATCCTAGAGGATGATGCTGTTAAAGTTTTGCACTCAATATGCCGGCAAATTTGGAAAACTCAGCAGTGGCCACAGGAATGGAAAAGGTCAGTTTTCATTCCAATTCCAAGAAAAGCAATGCAAAAGAATGCTCAAACTACTGCACAATTGCACTCATCTCACATGCTAGTAAAATAATGCTCAAAATTCTCCAAGCCAGAATTCAGCAATACGTGAACTGTGAACTCCCTGATGTTCAAGCTGGTTTTAGAAAAGGCAGAGGAGCCAGAGATCAAATTGCCAACATCTGCTGGATCATGGAAAAAGCAAAAGAATTACAGAAAAACATCTACTTCTGGTTTATTGACTATGCCAAAGCCTTTGACTGTGTGGATCACAATAAACTGTGGAAAATTCTGAAAGAGATGGGAATACCAGACCACCTAACCAGCCTCTTGAGAAATCTGTATGCAGGTCAGGAAGCAACAGTTAGAACTGGACATGGAACAACAGACTGGTTGCAAATAGGAAAAGGAGTATGTCAAGGCTGTATATTGTCACCCTGCTTATTTAATTGCTACGCAGAGTACATGATGAGAAACGCTGGACTGGAAGAAGCACAAGCTGGAATCAAGATTGCCAGGAGAAATATCAATAAACTGAGATATGCAGATGACACCACCCCTATGGCAGAAAGTGAAAAAGAACTAAAAAGCCTCTTGATGAAAGAGGAGAGTGAAAAAGTTGACTTTAAGCTCAGCATTCAGAAAAATAAGATCATGGCACCTGGTCCCATCGTTTCATGGAAAATAGATGGGGAAACAGTGGAAACAGTATGAGACTTTATTTTGAGGTGCTCCAAAATCACTGCAGATGATGACTGCAGCCATGAAATTAAAGGACGCTTACTCCTTGTAAGGAAAGTTGTAACCAACCTAGATAGGATATTAAAAAGTAGAGATATTACTTTGCAAACAAAGGTCCGTCTAGTCAAGGCTACGGTTTTCCCAGTGGTCATGTATGGATGTGAGAGGTGGACTGTGAAGAAAGCTGAGCACCGAAGAATTGATGCATTTGAACTGTGGTGTTGGAGAAGACTCTTGAGAGGCCCCTGGACTGCAAGGCAATCCAACCAGTCCATCTTAAAGGAGACCAGTCTTGGGTGTTCTTTGAAATGACTGATGCTAAAGCTGAAATTCCAATCCTTTGACCACCTCATTGGAAGAATTGACTCATTGCAAAAGACTCTGATGCTGGGAGGGATTGGGGCAGAAGGAGAAGCGGACGACAGAGAATGAGATGGTTGGATGGCATCACCGACTCAATGGACATGAGTTTGAGTGATCTCCGGGAGCTGGTGATGAACATGGAGGCTTGGTGTGCTGCAATTCATGGGATTGCAGAGTTGGACTCAACTGAGCGACTGAACTGAACTGAGAGGTTAATTTTTGAGAGACTATTATTTACTTTTTAATACATTTTATACAGTGATTGCATGTATTAATGAGTTTTATGTCTATAATGATTTAATCATAGCCTAAGCACTGAATCTAGGCAGTATTTCCTCAAGTTATACATTATTTTCTCTTTCTCTTTATGCAGGACCACTGCATCTAGATTCAGTCCAGTCAGTTCAGTCGCTCAGTCGTGTCCGACTCTGCGACTCAATGAATCTCAGCATGCCAGGCCTCCCTGTCCATCACCATCTCCTGGAGTTCACTCACACTCACCTCCATCGAGTCCGTGATGCCATCCAGCCATCTCATCCTCGGTCATCCCCTTCTCCTCCTGTCCCCAATCCCTCCCAGCATCAGAGTCTTTTCCAATGGTCAACTCTTCACATGAGGTGGTCAAAGTACTGGAGTTTCAGCTTTAGCATCATTCCTTCCAAAGAAATCCCAGGGTTGATCTCCTTCAGAATGGACTGGTTGGATCTCCTTGCTGTCCAAGGGACTCTCAAGAGTCTTTTCCAACACCACAGTTCAAAAGCATCAATTCTTCGGTGTTCAGCATTCTTCACAGTCCAACTCTCACATGCATACATGACCACAAGAAAAACCATAGCCTTGACTAGACGGACCTTAGTTGGCAAAGTAATGTCTCCATTTTTGAATATACTATCTAGGTTGGTCATAACTTTTCTTCCAAGGAGTAAACGTCTTAATTTCATGGCTGCAGTCACCATCTGCAGTGATTTTCGAGCCCCCAAAATAAAGTCTGACACTGTTTCTACTGTTTCCCCATCTATTTCCCATGAAGTGATGGGACCAGATGCCATGATCTTTGGTTTCTGAATGTTGAGCTTTAAGCCAACTTTTTCACTCTCCTCTTTCACTTTCATCAAGAGGCTTTTTAGCTCCTCCTCACTTTCTGCCATAAGGGTGGTGTCATTTGCGTATCTGAGGTTATTGATATTTCTCCCAGCAATCTTGATTCCAGCTTGTGTTTCTTCCAGTCCAGCGTTTCTCATCATGTACTATGCATAGCAATTAAATAAGCAGGGTGACAGCATACAGCCTTGGCATACTCCTTTTCCTATTTGCAACCAGTCTGTTGTTCCATGTCCAGTTCTAACTGTTGCTTCCTGACCTGCATACAGATTTCTCAAGAGGCTGGTTAGGTGGTCTGGTATTCCCATCTCTTTCAGAATTTTCCACAGTTTATTGTGATCCACACAGTCAAAGGCTTTGGTATAGTCAATAAAGCAGAAATAGATGTTTTTCTGGAACTCTCTTGCTTCTTCTATGATCCAGCAGATGTTGGCAATTTGATCTCTGGTTCCTCTGCCTTTTCTAAAACCAGCTTGAACATCAGGGAGTTCACGGTTCACATATTGCTGAATTCTGGCTTGGAGAATTTTGAGCATTACTTTACTAGCATGGGAAATGAGTGCAATTGTGCAGTATTTTGAGCATTCTTTGGCATTGCCTTTCTTGGAATTGAATTGAAAACTGACCTTTTCCAGTCCTGTGACCACTGCTGAGTTTTCCAAATTTGCTGGCATATTGAGTGCAGCATCATCTTTCAGGATTTGAAACAGCTCAACTGGAGTTCCATCACTTCCACTAGCTTTGTTTGTAGTGATGCTTTCTAAGAGGTTAAGAATTAGTTATCTATGTTTGTGTCTCTTCAACTTCACTCTGAGTATTTGGCAAACACTTTAATAATATAGACCTTGTAAGTCCATCTACCTAATATTTCAATTGGCACATATATTAGGTGCCACCAAATATTTGTGGAATGTCACATAGATGGCACAGATTCATCTATGTGTTTAGTCTATTCTCTTGCATTATAGGAACAGTTGATTATGTAGCTGTTCTATGTCTGTGAAGTATCTCGTAAAACATCACTTATGAATGCTAAACTGACACTTTCTTTTCATAGGAAGAAATATAGCTTGCTGTTCCTTTGGTTTCTTACCAGTGTTGCCTAGTTTTTACCCTAAATTTCCATCAGTAACCCCTCTTGCTGGGAGCCGGCATGAGGAGTCCCGCTCGTGGCAAATGTCATGAGGTTAAGGGGCCCGACAGGCAAAGGCGAGTTGGGCCTTAAGGGAGCCTCACTGGATCTGCTTGTGCATCTGTCCCAAAAACCAGAGTTTGCCTGCCTTGCTGCATTATGTCTTTCACTTATACTTCTGACATTCCGGGGGGCTATCCCCCACCACTTCTCTCTGTAAAGGAGTTAACTTAGGACTCCAGTTAATAAATCCCCTTGGTGTGACAAGAGTATTTCAGTCCAAAAACTTCTCTGATGGCTCTCTAGCCTGCCTGACAGGATTATCTGGCCACATGTGATTGTTTACAGCCTCCCAACTGTGAGAGGCACGAGATGCCTTTAACTTTCTAAAAACGGATTCTTTTGAGAAGTTAGAAAATTATTAGTATAGTATCAGCGAGTTAGTTAGAAATTATGTTGGTAAAGGGTTTCATTGCTCAGTTAATGATTGCCGCCAGGCCTCCATATCTTTAGGCACCTGGGAGTATGTTAATCAATGTAATTGGAATGTACAAAAAGAAATATAGTAGTTTGGATGTTACCAATACTAGACTTTTTGAGTTAATGAATTTTCTCTTTTGTTATAGATCACTGTATTCCTCTTTCTTTGTTATAAATCATTGTGTCCTTGATATGTAAAAATGTAACTTTATCACTATCTTAAGACTAAATAGATCTTAAGGGTAAACAAGGTCTCTGCTTGATTAACCTTTATCAATAGGAAGAAAGGTGGGGCCATAAAATGTTAATCGGTCTCCAGACCAGAAGATATTGTGAACAAACGTAAGACCCTTGTAAGAACAAAGATATGCAAAGAACACTGTCTTTAGATACGGGTGGGAGCAACTGACCCTGCATGACTCTGATTCTTACATTCATCCCTATGTATAACTAAAAGTATAAAAGTGGACCTGAAAAATAAAGAAGCAGACCAGTTCCTGGAAAGACTGATTTCCCATGTGTCATCTTTTTCATTTTCTGAATTCCCATCTGAAGCATGGAGTCTCTCTGTGTCTACTTACTTTCCCTGGCTTCTAAGACCCATGCAAGAGGGAGCCCAAGGCAGGGCACCCTCCGCTATTCAAGTGGGCGCCAGTGGCCTATGTGGATGGTGCAAACTCCTTGTCTTGGAGTTTTATTGGTTCTCCACGTAAATCAAGTTATTCAGCCTCTTTTCTCCACTAATTTTCCTACTACACTATTCTTTCCTAATCTCTCTTTATATCTCTAATTAAATAGTCCTTTCCTAGACGCCAAGTCCATCTCCGCTTCGAATTCCCTGGATCCACCAGGGCTGGACCACAGCACCCTCTACTCTCAGGCCTCTTTACTCCCAGGCCTCTCCACTTACTTTTACACACACACATATATAGTATTTGTCCAAAGGAAGGGTCAAGGATACTTTGAGCTCAATAAAAATCACTACATGTAGAAGACTATTGATCTAAACTGCAAACTAGAAAGGAGTTCGAGGAAATAGAAGCCTAAATAATTGGTTTTCTTGTATAGTTGGAGAGTTAGGAATCTGGCAAAGACAGAGGAACCAACTGGCATTGATAAATATACCCCTTCCTCATATTAGTCATTTTTTCAGAAGTAAAATATATCAGTTTTGCTGGAAAGGGTAGGAGTGCCTCAGTGATTGGAATTAGTGCTAACACTCTACCAATAGAATTTGTCCCTGAGGATGTCATCATTTTAAGACATTGATATATTTTTCTATCTAATTTTGAGTGTCTACTAAATTCAAGGCACTTTGCACATATGTATGATGTTCTTGGTCTAGAGTCATCCCTCAAAAGTAGTAGTATCAATGGTAAATGGATTTCTTACCAAAGGTTATCTAGCTTACCTAAGATTACAGGAAAATGTTGTTGGCACATTTCACTCAAATGTTTCACCCAAACATTTGAGTGAACGTTCCTAGGATCTTCATAAGAACAGGTTTCAACAAGAAGAAACCACATATATTAGAGATTTGACGTGACATTCATTTTTCATATATAAACTTGTTTGATTTGCCTAATATTACTGATAGGTAGGAATTAGCATTGCTCTCTTGCAGGACAGATAAGGTAGAGCAACCTGCCAAATGAACACAATGTTAATTATAGATTTAAGTTTTAAACACTTGTACATCTGATTCACAAGAAAGAAACCTAGGTAGAGAATTAGAAGCTTTATAGAAAATACAGGAGTGCCCATAAGTTGAAAAAAGTGAGGAGCATAGTGTACCCTATAACATTACTGTCAACATAATGCAACAAATCCCTCCTCACTCAGATAGTTTAGAAATAATAACATATCTCTATGATGGGAATGAGAAACGCTGGGCTGGAAGAAACACAAGCTGGAATCAAGATTGCCGGGAGAAATATCTATAACCTCAGATATGTAAATGACACCATCCTTATGGCAGAAAGTGAAGAGGAGCTAAAAAGCCTCTTGATGAAAGTGAAAGAGGAGAGTGAAAAAGTTGGCTTAAAGCTCAACATTCAGAAAACGAAGATCATGGCATCTGGTCCCATCACTTCATGGGAAATAGATGGGGAAACAGTAGAAACAGTGTCAGACTTTATTTTTGGGCTCCCAAATCACTGAAGATGGTGATTGCAGCCATGAAATTAAAAGACGCTTACTCCTTGGAAGAAAAGTTATGGCCAACCTAGACAGCATATTCAAAAGCACAGACATTACTTTGCCAACTAAGGTCCGTCTAGTCAAGGCTATGGTTTTTCCAGTAGTGAGAGTTGGACTGTGAAGAAGGCTGAGCACCAAAGAATTGATTCTTTTGAACTGTGGTGTTGGAGAAGACTCTTGAGAGTCCCTTGGACTGCACGGATATCCAACCAGTCCATTCTGAAAGAGATCAGCCCTGGGATTTCTTTGGAAGGAATGATGCTAAAGCTGAAACTCCAGTACTTTGACCACCTCATGTGAAGAGTTGACTCATTGGAAAAGACTCTGAGGCTTGGAGGGATTGGTGGCAGGGGGAGAAGGGGACAACCGAGGATGAGATGGCTGGATGGCATCACGGACTCGATGGACATGAGTGTGAGTGAACTCTGGGAGATGGTGATGGACAGGGAGGCCTGGTGTGCTGTGATTCATGGGGTCACAGAGATTCGGACACAACTGAGCGACTGAACTGTACTGAACTGAATTGATGATGGGAATGAAGCTAAAGAGCATTGTATTTTTAACATTTGTGCCCCCTTGATTTTAGACAGTAGCGAAAAATAGAGAATTAAGTCCACATCATATATTACTAATGCCATTTTCCCCATTGACGAACAAATAAGAATCTGGCATTCATTATTATCCAGGTTATGCCACTGACACATATGGCTATTAAGATTAGTTAAAATCAAATCATGTTAAGAATTCAAGTTCTTGGACGCACAAGCCACATTGCACACACAGTAGTTAATGGCTACCATATGAGCCAGTGTGGGTATATAACTTTTCCATAACCATGTAACAACCAGTATTTTTGAACAACACTGATATGTACTAATGGTTTAGAGAGAATTGCAACGTCATTTTTGTCAGTGAGGTATATACTGCA
This sequence comes from Oryx dammah, assembly GCF_014754425.2. Classification (NCBI taxonomy): domain Eukaryota; kingdom Metazoa; phylum Chordata; class Mammalia; order Artiodactyla; family Bovidae; genus Oryx; species Oryx dammah. Next base: position 59,773,253 of record NW_024070192.1, on the reverse strand, counting down.
AATAATGGTGTGTTCAGCAAAAATTGCCTTTGGGTTCCTACTTATTAATCTGCTTTATCCACAGGGGATAATTTTTCAAGCTTGATATTGAGTCTTGTTGGTAGATTGATAAATTTGGTAAAAAGCCCAAGAATAACGTGTGGATCAAGACTTCCACAGTCATCTGTATTTTATGAAAATTACCATCAGTATGTTACTTCAGCACTGAAGGCTTTGTATGGCTTTCACTTATTTTTTGATTCACTTACTCTTGCAAGAAACCTCAGCTTATTCTACTGATAAGTACTGAAGAGTTTATAAAGGGATACCCTTGAATACTTCAAAATCTGGGGGAAGAAATATAAACAACTTTATCTGAAACTCAATGAGATAACTGCCGGAATAGAGGAATGCAAGGATTATGTTCATAGCATACGTTTCTTGGGAGCCAGATTCTAGTTTGAGTGTGAGTGAATATGAAGTCGCTCAGCCATGTCTGACTATTTGTGACACTGCTGGGAGCCAGCATGGGGAATCCCGCCCATGGCAAATGTAATGAAGAAGGGGGCCTGACAAAATGCAAAGGAGGGATCAGGCCTCAGGCCTCCCCCAACCCTGGATTTTCTTGAGTATCTACCCCCAGAACCAAAATTTGTCTGCTTTACTATATTATGCCTTTCACCAACTCCTCTGACATTAACAGGGGGCTATCCCCCACCACCTTTTTCTGGAAAAATTTAACTTAGAGCTCCAGCTAACAGTCTCCTGCATATAAAAGGAGTGTCTCAGCTCAAACCCCTCTGGTAGCTTTCTAACTTGCCTGACAGGTCTGTCTGGACCTTTTACAACTCTGCAGGTGATTGCTCACAGCCTCCCCACCGCAAGAGGCACAGGAAGCTTAAAACATCCTAGGAATGTAGGGGCTTCTGAGGAGTGAAAATCATTAGCATAGGACTGATTAAAGGTTTCATTGTTGACCCAATACTTGCTGCCAAATTTTCATATTGTTTTATTTGTTGATATAGTTGGTATATAGAAGAAACAAGTAGCAACATAGATCTTTGAGTTAAGTATCTTCTTTGTTATAACCCACTGCACCCTTTGTTCTACAGGGATGTAACTCTATTTAGTGCTTTGAGGGTGATGCAGATTAAAGAAAAACACTTCAGGGAAAAGGAGATTAACATTCATTAAGGAAGAGAGCCATAAAGTGTTAACAGGCCTCTTGGCCAGAAGATAATGTAAATCACCTGAGACCTTTTGTATACGAAAAGATATATAGAAAGAGTCAGGAATGCTGCCCCTGCATGACTCTGTATCTTCCATTATGTAAAACTTAGGGTATATAAGCACCTTTTGAAAATAAAATTATGGGGGTTTTTGCACAAGCTTGGCCTCCCCCGTGTCGACTCTTTCTCTCTCTTTCTCCCTCTCCCTCTCTCTCTTTTTCAGGCTGATCCCTTGGAACCCAGAGGCTCTCTGTGTCTACATATTTGCCCAGGCTTCTGAGACCCACGCAAGAGGGAGCCCAAGGTGGGGCACCCTCCGCTATTCAAGCGGGTGCCTGTGACCTAACGTAGATGGTGCAAGTTTCTTGTCTTGAGACTTTATTAGCTTTCCATGTAAACCAAGGAATTTCAGCCTCTGTTCTCCTCTATTTTTTCACTACATTATTCTTCCCTAATCTCTCTTTAAATTTCTAATTAATCTCTCTTTAATCACCAACTCCGTCCCTGCTTCGAATTCCCTGGATCCACTGGGGCTGGACCCAGGTATAGCCCCAAAGATCTTTCTGACCCAGGGATCAAACCCAGGTCTCCCGCATTGTAGGCAGATGCTTTACTTTCTGAGCCACCAGGGAAGTCTAGCTTACTTTATATAATCAGAAAGACAGAGCATGTAACTGCTGAAGAGAGTGGTTTTGGGGGAAAAGTGTGACCGGCTGTGCTGGTCTATTTGCCACTAGATATATTCTCCATCCTTCCTTGTGTTACTCTTTGCAAAGAGGGAGACTGACCCTAGTGAATGTGTCACCTATACTCTTTTGATGACTAGTTTTCAGTTGGGTTTGACTCATAGGAATTGTCTGTAGGATATCAGAATTCAGGAGAGGGGATAGCTTGGGTTATTTTCCTTTGTTTACTCTGGTAAGAGGAATAACTCTTGACAATTACAGTTCCCATGTCCCTCAGCTGGGGTTCCACAGCCACAATCTCTTCTCCTTATACCTTCATGTCTGCCCACTATTTTTCAGCTCTGGGTATTTCATTATTCCTCTCTGTTCCCTTAACTTGCTCACACTTCTGTACACAGTCTTTTCATTTGAAATGTTTGGGTTAAATTTTATATCTGTCTGGGACCCTGACTTAATACAGCTATGGAAAAGAAGTATGGTAGCTAAGAGCAAGAGAATGAGGACTTTTGAAAGAAGGGGTGTTTGATGAGGATCTTAAACAGCTGGTCTTTCTTAGAGTAAAGAAATTGTTTTTGGAATTTAAAAAAGGTCAAATGATCTGTGTTCTAATTCTTATCTCCTTACCTCTCTATTCTTATTCCCCAGAGATTACTTTAGTAAACAGTTTCTGTGTAATCTTATAAATGTTCTACATTGCATATTCAAACATATGGGTTGAACACTCAACCATACTCAACCATGCTGAAAGAAAGTGAATGTCTTCTTTTCAGGGAGAAGAATGGTAGATGCCATCATAACTTAACATCCTTTGACTATAAACCAGGGATTCGCAAAGTGATGCCAGGGATAAGCAGCAGGGGCATCATCATCTGGATAGTTAGAACTACAAGTTTTAAAGCCTTGTTCTAGATGTATTGAATCAGAGTCCAGAACTCTGTAGTTTTAATAAGTCATCCCAGTTGCTTTGTTTCACACTTGAGTTTGAGAACCAATGGGATACACAGTATTTCTGGTTAGCTTGTGTTCTCACCCTTCTGATGGCATTTACTGTTGCAGAGTTGGTTGATCCTCCTGGCCTTAGACTCTGACACTCCCAACTGCTTAGACAGGAATTCTATGAAAATGTGAGTTTTGAAGTTATGGTGTTTTGATTTCCTGTTTAAAAGTGGAAACCTATGTAGTGTTTCATTTCCCTTTGCCTTTCATCATGATTCATACATCTTAGCTTCAGTGATCCCCAGAACTCACTGGTTACCACATCTTAATCTTATACTACTGTGTTCATGTTCAGCCTTAAAACTCCTCTAAATCATTTGTTCTAAACTCAGCAATCTTTCCTCTGTTCTTGTATTGCTGATCCTGTTAGTGATGCCAATTGTCTTGCTGTTCACACTGCTTGCTGAACCCAGGGTAGGCAAGAAATGAGCTAAGAGACTGGAGGAAGACTCCAGGAACTGTAGGAACTTCAGACATGCTTATTCTCTTCTGGCTGATGCAGAAGACATAGCAGGAGCCATAGCATAACCTAACACAACACAACCTCTCTCTTGACTGACACAGCAGCCATAACAGCGTTGTCTCCTGGTTGACAAACCAGCCATACCAATAGATGTGCTATATTCTCTCCTCTCTTGTCTGACCAAACAAACACAGGCAAGACACAGAGGTCATGCCACCACTTTTTAGGTGGAGCTCATACAGGCATACAACACAAAGTAGCCCATAACCAGACGAGTACCATGTGATGTACATGCACAGTGCTATCAATGATCTCAGGTGTTACACAGTCATTACTTAAAAAATGTGGCATGAGAGAGCCTGAACATGCCATCTTGGCTAATATTTTTCCCTCCCCACAGTTCTCAATCACCTTTCAGTATACCCCTGAAAGATATATGGATATCTTATCTCTTGCAGTTCCCATAAGTCAAAGATGATTTTTGTTTCATACTCCACGTGACTTGTGGCGTATATGTTCTTTTCTCTATGTTCAGACTACTTATTTTCCAAAGTCCATCAAAACTTACAGTCTCTGGGAAAATCCATGTCATACAACTGTACATTTGGTAGCATCCCCCCCCTTTTTTTTTTTTTTACTTTTATCTACTAAACTTATTGGGCTTCCATGGTTCCTTGGTAAAGAATCTGCCTGTAATGCAGGAGACCCTGGTTCCATTCCTGCATTAGGAAGATCCGTTGGAGACTGGATAGGCTAACCCACTCCAGTATTCTTGGGCTTCCCTTGTGGCTCAGTTGGTAAAGAATCTGCCTGCAATGCAGGAGACCTGGGTTTGATCCCTGGGTTGGGAAGATCCCCTAGAGAAGGCAAAGGCTACCCACTCCAGAATTCTACAGGGTCAGACACAACTGAATGATTTTCACTTAACTTCACTAAACTTACTAACTTATAAGTTTAGCACTTGACTCAGTGTCTCCCTATCACTAATTTATCTTCATCTTCAGTGATTTCAATATCCAAATGGATTATTTATCAATCCCCTAGGAGCTAGATAGGACTTCTTCACTTTTGGTAATCTCCTCTTTTCACTTCAACCACCAACTCCAATAAACTTATACTTAACCTGGTCATTCACAGTAACTATGTTCAAATCATGAGTATAAGCATGCTCATATATAGATACAAACTCTGATCCTTCCAGAGGATTAATGTGATAGTCTAGTCTGTCAATTCCACCAAATTAAGGCTAATGCAGGATGTGATTCTTGCCGAAGTCTGAATGCTTCAAATGAGTGTGCAAAGTTGCAGTTGAGGTGGGGCAGATATAGACATCAGGTTTTGGTATTAAGAAATTATCTACCCAAGAAAGTACAAGTAGAAAGCAATAGATCCTGTAGGCAAATAGAAAGATCCTTAGTAGTGGCAAAAAACATTCATTATTTCTAAACTATATCTCAGGTTTCCATTTAGGATTTGATTTACATAGCGGTCATGAAACAAGTACATATTAGGTTATGCCAAGGATCAATTGGACTTGAATTTGGGTAAACTTTGGGAGATGATGGGAGACAGGGAAACCTCATGTGTTGCAGTCCATGGCCTTGCAAAGAGTTGGACACTACCTTGCAACCGAACAACAAAGATCAAATATAAGCATGCCATAAATGCAGAAGAGTTTTCCAATGTAAATAGATGGCCCATTTTGTTGTTATAGGAAGTACTGACATTGTGGGGTTACTACTTTCTCCTACATCCAAGTAAATGTTTCCTTGTTTCTTTCTTTTCTTTTATATATTTATTTATTTTTTAGTGGTTAAGAGTATTATGTAGAAGCTAGCTAGGATTGATCAGTTATTCAATTGTGCTGTTCACACATAGTCAGTATATTTGTCCTGTTTCTATTGTGCATTCATATGTATTTTTTTAATAAAACTTACTTCCCATCAATAAGCTAAGTGAAGGTAAGGGAATAGAATTAGCATAGCAGCCCCATTTGTTGTGACAAAATATGAACTTAAAGTTTGTACACTTATTTGGGGAAGCATATTACTAAGAATATGTAGTAAGCTGGATAGAATAAGTTTCAGTAGCAAATACAGTTGTGGGAATCTGCATTAAAAAGCAACACTAGAAGCAAGTGACATGAAACAGTGTTATGGAAGATTTTTAAAGAGAATTTGAACAGAAATAGAGCCATCTCTAGAGAGGTAGAGACTTGAGACAACTAATTTGTGGAAAAGGGATGGAAAGAAAAAGAATAAGGATGACACTTTTCACCTCCATCCTCAAAATTTGTGAGGGAATCATGAGAAAGATGCTGAAGGAAACAGGGATGAGGAGGAAGTTACAAAATGTTTACTTTGCTTGATAGGAAAAATACACAGATTTGTATAGTTTTGGAGATAGCAAGGAAATGAAACATGTTAAATATGTTGGAGTTCATTATATTTGTTAATTTTCTTCTATTGATTTTTTTTTTTTTTCAAGGCAGCCAGAGGAGGAGTATCCAGAGCATGTGCTGGGTTCCTTGCTACCATATAGAGAATATACCTTCCTTGGAAAGTAGAAAGACATTCCTGTACACCCCAAATCCTTCTTGTAAGTTAAATTAGGAAAAGGAAAGAGGATGCCTTTTGAAGTATTTTACAACATAATTGTCATTGATTTTCCCCCACTCTGTAACATGTATTAGCAGCATGCCATATGAATTTAAGTAGGACACAAGCAATATTAACTTTAATATCTATATAATTATGTTTTTTCCTGTTTATGATAACTGATATTGGTCTTTCATTTACAGTACTGATAGTCTTATTAAAATCAATGTATTTAAACAAAGAAAATAAACTATTTAAAAATAATTGCCTATAGAGTATTAGGCCAGGCTCCAAATAAGTAAAATTTGTGAATGTTGTGGTCCTTTAATGGACTAAAACCTGGTGGTCTGGAGTTGACGATAAGAAAGTAAAAGATAAAAAGAAGCTAATATTCCTTGATTTACACAGAGAACCAATAACACCCTAGAACAGGGCTTATACCGCTCACTAAGGCACAGGACATCCTCTCGAGGAAGTCTTGAAAGCCTGGGCAGGAGAGTAATCTTGGTGGGTTTTTCCACGCTCCAGAGAATTAGTTGGAGGGAGAAAGAGAGCGAGAGACAGACATGGGGACCCAAGTCTCTGGTTGAGCAAGGGTTCTTTAATGATCTTTCTGTGAATATATATAGGCTGTTGTACAAGGAATTTCTTTCAACAATGATAAGGATCAGAAAACCAGACGTACAGCAACAATTATCACGGAAACAAGGAATTAGCAATGGTCATAAGGTCAGAAGACAATCCGTATCTCAAGAAAGAGGGTCGTGACTAAGCAGTATTGTAAGGAGATTGTTTACTGAAGGAAATCCACACATTCGTTTTCATCCCATGACCTTAGTCCTGGAGCAGTGAGCCTCTCCACTTGTTCCCATTTTCAGGAACTGATAAGGAACAGAGGATTTATGAGAGACAGAAAATAGCACTCAGGAATCCTTCTGTTAAACTTTCCCTGACAGTAAAGATGGTTCTCAAGTGACTGACATTTTTGAATCTCTGTAGCATAGCATGACATGGCAGGAAGAGACAGGATTCAAAATAAAAATGTATGGATGCTCAACTTTGCTAATCATCACCTATGCATTTTGGATAAGTGGTTTAATTTTGCTTAACCTGTTTTCTTCTTTTTGTTTAAAAATTATGGATTATTCCCAACTTAGTTACTTTATAGTACATTTTTTGAAGATTCAGCAGGTTACTGTGTTTGATATTATTTTTTAAAATATACAGAGTTACAATTGGGTAGTACTGTGGATGCACTTTAAGGAGGCCCTATTGAGTCATGTCCTTAATAGGCCCTTCACCTGTATGTGACCAGAATCTGTAACTTGCTTCTGTTCAATAGTATATGAAAGATAAAAGTGATTAATTAGTACTTCCTTGATTAGATTTGGGTATAGGTCTCAGCTGATAAAGGGAGGGAGAGAGTAATTCTTCTATTGGTGTTGAAGAAGCAAGCAACTCTATTGTGAAATGCTGAGCAGCATCTAGGATCCTACTATGGTCTCTAGCTAACTGCCAGTAAGAAACTGGGGCCATTGGTTGTAGTCACAAGGAAATTAATTCTATCAGCAATCTGAGTTTAAAAGTAGTATTTCCTAATTGAGCACATGGTCTAGCTGATCCCTTGATTATAACCTTGTGAGTCCCTAGGAAACCAAAAAAAAGAAAAGAAAAATTACTTTCTCAGATGTACTAGCCACATTTCAAGTGCTCATACAGTGCAGGTATAGAACTTTCTTATCATAATACATAACTGTTGTACCAAGCTTCTCTGGAGCTTTCTGAGCACTGAAGCTGACTCTGAGACTTTCCCTGAAGTTGAATCCTGATTTGGCTTTTACCTTTTGTCTGTCCTATTTCTCATTGCTTTCACCTAGTCATACTTTATAACTTTTTTGCATCCAAATCCTTGATTCAAGGTCAGCTTCTGGGAGAGCTTTATCTAAGACTCCAAAGAAATTAACTGGAAGAACTGTAACTTCTGGATTTCTATCCCTGAGTGCTAACTGACAAAATATATTTTCATTTTTACTGATTTTCTAATCCTTATTCCTTCACGGTACCTCCCTTGATTATTAAATATGTAAATATGAATTACTGCACTTATAGTTTGCAAAATGCTTTCTCATATTTTAAAAGAAAGACATTTTAAAAATGGACCATACCTGTTCTGACTCATAGTAGGCAATCGGTAACAGGTAGGTATTAAAATCCTTATTTTAAGGATTAAAGAATTGAGCCCCCAAATGTTTGCAACTCGTCTAAGATCCTATTTAAAAGAAGTGGCAGACTTGGAATTCACTGCTAGTTCTTTTGACAAAGAATCTAATGCCCTTTCTTCACAATGCACTGACCTTGGAACTCCAAGGGATCTGCCACACTGAGCACCCTGTGTATGCATATAGACATCAAAGAGTGTTTTCTGAGAAGAGATTGATCTCTAAAAGATTAAGAAGTAGGTGGTTGCAAGATGCTTCAACCATGTAGTTAATCTGGTCATTTTTTTCCCATACAAGCACAAAATGACCAAATACATCGACTGCACTCCATTGTCCTCTTCTTCCTCCTATTCATCATTAGCATCTGCTGAAGCATCATGATCATCATTGTTGTCATCTTTCATCATTTATTTATTGACCCAAGAAATATGCTAAGATTTTGCAAGTAATATTTTATTCAGTGCTCATAAAAAGCTTAGGGGTTGATGTTATATTGTTATCCTTATTTTACAGATGAGTGAAGTGAGGCAAATATCAAAGACTTGTAGTAACTACACAGAACACAACTATTTTCTTTCCACCATGATCCCAGCTCAACAGTTTTTCAGATCACATGAGTAATCAGTACTACTTAGACTTGTTTAATCTGTATCCTTTCCAAGCCTGGAGTATTGTATTCAGCAGTAAAAGAGATATATTAACATACTAAGAAATAAGGAGATGTCTCTCTTTCTCTCTCTCTCTCTTTTTTTTCTAATTTTCCGTCAATGTTTTCCTGGAGAGTAAACATTAATAGATTTGGTTCTATTATATTCAAAAACAGAAGAATCAATGCTTTTGAACTGTGGTGTTGGAGAAGACGCTTGTGAGTCCTTTGGACAGTAAGTACATCAAACCAGTCAATCCGAAAGGAAATCAGTCCTGAATGTTCATTAGAAGGACTGATGCTGAAGATGAAGCTCCAATACTTTGGCCACTTGATACAAAGAGCTGACTAATTGAAAAATACCCTAATTCTGGGAAAGAATGAAGGCAAGAGGAGAAGCGAATGACAGAGGATGACATGGCTGAATGGCATCACCAACTTGATGGACATGAGTTTGAGCAAGTTTCAGGAGTTAGTGATGGACAGGGAAGCTTGGCATGCTGCAGTCCATTGGGTCACAAAGAGTCAGACACTACTGGGTGACTGAACTAAACTGAACTGATATTCAAAACCAGATATGCATCATTCCCTTTGCATCATTTTCAAAGAGATGCTTATGTTATTTTAAAATAGAGCTAATTAGTGTGACACAGCACTGTAATTAGACTCTTTTTGTCTTAGAAATTGGCCGCACATTACATACAGTTTTATCCAGGAGAATATTCTTCATGGCACCAGGAGAAAAATGAGTCTTATACATTGTTAGACTGAACCATATCTAAACTGGTGACCCAGAGGTGGATTGTGCAGACCCCCATTACCAGCTCCCAAAGCTACCTATCATGTCTGTCATGTTAAAAGTGTTGATGGATCCAATTTAATGACACCCAGATATTGTCTCTGAATCCTAAGCCTAAGACAAGCTGCAGTTACTAGAAAAATATAAAGGTCTCTTGCTGAAATTTGTAAAAAATATTGTCATTTTAATTAACATTTTAAAATAATCATCAATTTATTGGTGCAAAGCCAGACACATACCAAAAGCAAAATTTCTGAGTATTTTAAAGCAGGAAAATTCTCTTTTGGAAAATGAAGAGTAAACTGTTTATAGTCTGGGAAGATCATATCGAAGTATGTTCTTTTCCCCTTTTAATTAAAAATGGTGTGACTTATTCTAAAATTATTCTTCCTCTGTTAATTTGTCCCTGACATGCAGTATTTTTGAAAAAAATCTTGCAATGGAATAAAACTGTATTTTACAAAATGAAATTGAGCTTCATGGTCTTCAAAAATGCAAGGTACTTGGAAGTGCTTTGGAACTTGGAACATGATAAAATATAATCAATTTCTATAAAAAATTAAAAGCTTACTTTACAATATTGTGGTGATTTTTAATTCATGTCAATATATGGCAAAAACCACCACAATATTGTAAAGTAATTAGCTTCCAATTAAAATAAATAATTTAGTTTCAAAAAAAGAAATGAAAATGAAAGTATTTTCATGAATAAGAATGTAGCAACCATCCCACCATTTCCCTTCATCAGTCTATCATACCATTTCTTTAGTCTCTATACCACTGACATCTCACAGATTGACCTTTATCTCTTCATGGAAACTAGAGGTCTTGCCTTGAACCCTGAACCTCAGCCACCTGATAATAATTTTCAGTCTCTTTCTGATTCTCCCATTCCTTTAGGTAAGGGGATGGCAGGGACTTCCAGTTGTCCCTTAGTGGCTAACTTGGATCTCATTCTAGACAAATTTATCATATAGTTCCTTGCCTATCTGCATTTAGTTTGATGTTATTTAATTAAGTGAGTTCTACCACCGTTCTTGAATAATCCACTTTGCTCCATTTCTACTATTTCCTTCAGTTGCTTATCTAAGCCACTACATTCTTTCACCTGATGAATGCAATAGGTTCACAGTGAATCTCTCAGTTAAAATCTTGGCCTCTTCAGTCCATTTTCCATGGGGCAACCAAGGAAAACAATTCAACATGAAAATCTGGTCATTTTCATTATTAAAGCCTTCCTAACCACCCTTCCGAGAAGGCAATAGCACCCCACTCCAGTATTCTTGCCTGGAAAATCCCATGGATGGAGGAGCCTGGAAAGTTGCTGGTCCCTGAGGGTCGAACACGACTTCACTTTCACTTTCACTTTTCACTTTCATGCATTGGAGAAGGAAATGGCAACTCACTCCAGTGTTCTTATCTGGAGAATCCCAGGGACAGGAGAGCCTGTTGGGCAGCCATCTATGGGGTAGCACAAAGTCGGACACGACTGAAGTGACTTAGCAGCAGCAGCAACCACCCTTTTTTCTCAAGATCAAACCCTAAACCTCTGATGCAGCTTGTGAGGCCTTACATGACAGAACTTCGCCTTTTGCTGGTCTCCTTGATAAATACAACTAAGTGTCTGGCACACAATGCATACTCAATTTATAATTAAGCATAATTCAGTCAATAGAGGGGATGGTAGCTGAGATGGTAAAAGCATCTGCCTATAATGCAGGAGACCGGGGTTCAATCCTTGGGTCAGAAAGATCCCCGGAGAAAGAAATGATAACCCACTCCAGTCCTCTTGCCTGGAAAATCCCATGGACGGAGGAGTTTGGTAGGCTACAGTCCATGGGGGCCTCAAAGAGTCAAACACAACCGAGTAACTTCACTTTCACTTTCTTGATCAATGCATTCTTTCCAAAAGCCATGCTTCTCCTTTCATAGGATTTCACACAAAGTTCTTTGGCTATGGAAACATTTTCCTCTTGTCTTTTTGTAAATCACTGTCTTATTCAGGTCTTCATTGAAGCTATTTTTCCCTAGGGAATATCTCCTGTTTTTACAGTTGAGATCAAGCCTCTTTTTATAAACACTCATAACATTTCTCTTTTGTATGTTTAATTATAAATTGAGTAGGCATTGTGTGCCAGATATTTAGTTGTATTTTGTAAGCACATTATAGGATCCAGGAGCATTAAGATTTTTTTTCCCCACAACTGTTCCCAGATATATATAGAACATTATGCTCCAACAGCAAATACAAGATCATGAATGAATGAATGAGCTGCTACATAGAACTTCAGGTTCTAGCAGAACAGGAGGATTTCTAAATGATAGCATTTATCAGCCAACTACTATATGTTAAACCCTGTGATAAGCTTAAACATTTTATCCTTTTATTCTTTTTTGAAAATGTATACAACCATAAAAGTTAGCTTCTAATACTAACTGTTTTACAGATGAGTAAACTGAGACTTTTAGCTGACAAACCAAATCTCTAGTATATATAATATATAATCTCTCTTTCTCTCTACAAACACATACACACACACACAAACACACACACATACACACACACATGTGTATATATATATATATATATATATATATATATATATATATATGAACTAGGAAAGAGATATCCTCCTACTAAGTAGGTAACAATTATGGTAATGAATTCACCTTTCAATGCAGGACATGTAAGAGACATGGGTTCTACCCCTGGGCCAGGAAGATTCCCTGGAGGAGGGCATGGCAACCCACTCCAGTATTCTTGTCTGGAGAATCTCATGGACAGAGCAGCCTGGTGAGCTCCAGTCCGTTGGATGGCAGTGAGTAAGATATAACTGAAGCAACTTAGCATGCACACACGCTTATCAAGTATAGTGCCAGGAATGTAGGCCCTGCAAATAGCTTATTTTTTCCTCATAGTTGTCAGGCCTCTGTGTTTCCACCTCTCTATCACATATACACACACATTTAAACATGTACTTTGTTCCCACCTTGCACTTTGATTTATTAGACTTCTGATTCTATGGGCAATATTAGAGTCAGAATAGGATAATAGGCCTGAAAAATTTATGTTTTCAGGACTTTATTTTTAGTGCTACTATAGAAAGATCCCTCCATCCATATATTCCTCAGAACAGATCAGCTCTGGGGGCTTGAGGGTGGCTGACAGGAGGACATGGAGAGGTGCTGTGCTTAGTCACTAAGTTATGCCTCACTCTTTGAGACCCCATGGATTGTAGCCCACCAGGCTCCTTTTCTGTCCATAGGATTCTCCAGGCAAGAATACTGGAGTGGGTTGCCATGCCCTCCTCCAGGGGATCTTCCCAATGCAGGGGTCAAACTCAGGTCTCTCGCATTGCAGGATGATTCTTTTACCATTTGAACCACCAGAGAAGCCCAAAAATGAGTTTATTAAAAGCCCAAAGAGGACTTTATTCTTAGTGCTGCTATAGAAAGGTCCCTCCAACCATATGTTCCTCAGAACAGATCATCTCTGGGGGCTTGAGGGTGGCCGAAAGGAGCACATGGAGGGAGGAAGCAAAAAACGAGTTTTGCTTTTCTCTTGAAGCTAGCAAAGTTTTATTTGGACATTTTTCAGGGGACTTCCCACTTCTTTAGTCTCTTTGAGTAAATGTTCTTTGGTATGCTGGACATTTTGTGTGTATTTAAAATATTAAATATTTTATTATTAAAATAAAATTAAAATATTGAATTATAACATGTATAGCATTCTGTGCAGAATAACATGTGTAACATGCTGTGCAGCTGAGGTGGAGAGGGCAGAAATTGGGCTGATACTTTAAAAAATATTTCTCTATTGATGAACTCAGGATTTTATATGAAAATTGAACACAATCATTTCTTATGATTTTTCACAGAAAATTAAAATCATTTTATTCCTACCATAAATGATAATGCTCAGAATTTATTTCATAAATATGCATTTGAAAGAAAAATGTTTATTTTTCATAAATATTTATTTGTTAATTATGGAAATTGCCAAATGAGAAAGATTCAGAAACTTTTTGTGGTGTTATTTTGTCTTTTCTTATTCCCTTGGTTAAGTTTTTACAATCCATAATGTGGAAATTACAAACCATGATATGGATGTGGGAATATTCCAACATTTGAAAAATATACACATTTAGTTAATTTGGGGATGTTAAGTTCAGGTTAGAAAATTTTATTAAGCAATAATATTCTCTGGCTTATAGCCTTATATATATATATATATACATTCTAATTAATAAAGTATTGTGGGAGACTTCCCTGACAAAGCTTTGCTTTCCATGCGGGGATGATGGTTCAATCTCTGGTCATGGAACTAAAATCCTACATGTCTCATGGCCAAAACATAAAACAGAAGGAATATTGTAACAAACTCAATAAAGACTTACAAAATGGACCATATCAAAAAAGAGCTAGACAAATATTAAAGAGAAATAAACTGTTGTGTTTTTGTTCCTTCACACTGTGAAGCATATTTTCATTTTTAATATCAACTAATCCAGTCATTTCCCCACTAGTCATGTACAGATGTAAGAGTTAGACCATAAAGAAGGCTGAGTGCCAAAGTATTGATGCTTTCAAAGTGTAGGGTTGGAGAAGAGTCTTGAGAATCCCTTGGGCTTCAAGGAGATCAAACCAGCCAATCCTAAAGGAAATCAACACTGAGTGTTAATTGGACACACTGATTATGAAGCTGGAGCTCCAAAACTTCAGCCACCTGTTGAGAAGAACTGACTCATTGGAAAAGACTCTGATTCTGGGAAAGATTGAAGGCAGGAGGAGAAGAGGATGACAGAGGATGAGATGGTTGGATGGCATCATCGACTCAATGGACATGAGTCTGAGTAAATTCCAAGAGATGGTGAAGGACAGGAAGGTTTGGCATGGGTTGGCAGAGTCAGATATGATTGAGCCACTAAACAACAACAACAAACTCAGTCATTAGATACTGCCTTTGAGAATAATATGACAAGGTACACTAAAGTCAGAATGACAGCTGGGAAAATGTGTTGTGCAGTTCAATCATATCTACCAAAAATTAGTGTCATCTTTACATCCAAGAATTTTCAGCCAACCATGATCACATTTGATCATTTATCTGTGTAATGAAGTTGGGATAACTAGCTCAGACTGATCAATGTGATAACACATAACTCTTAATCATCTTTGAATAAAATGCTTTCTAAGATGGATTGTCAGATTCTTGAAAGATTATGCATTTAGTATATAAATGCACAGTATACATAATTGCATTCATTAAGATGTTAGAATGGAATCCTTTATTTAGTGAGGCAAGTTATAATACATGCTTGTTAATGTTAGATCTTCACAAGAAACATCAACATATGCGTTAAAGTTTCTTTAAACCTCTCAGTTCAGTTTAGTTCAGTTGCTCAGTCATATCTGACTCTTTGAGACCCCATGAACTGCAGCACGCCAGGCTTCCCTGTCCATCACCAATTACCGAAGCTTGCTCAAACTCATATCCATTGAGTCGGTGATGCCATCCGACCATCTCATCTTGCTGTCCCCTTCTCCTCCCACCTTCAATCTTTCCCAGCATCAAGTCTTTTCAAATTAGTCAGTTCTTCACATCAGGTGGCCAAAATATTGTAGTTTCAGCTTCAGTCCTTCCAATGAATATTCAGGACTGATTTCCATTAGGATTGACTGGTTGCATCTCCTTTCAGTCCAAAGGACTCTCAAAAGTCTTCTCCAACACCACAGTTCAAAAGCATCAATTCTTTGGTGCCCTAGCTTCCTTTATAGCCCAACTCTCACATCCATACATGACTACTGGAAAAACCAAAGCTTTTTTTTTTTTTTTCTCTCTTCTTTTCTCAGCTATTTGTTTAAACCTCTCAGGGTGATTTAAATATACAATTCTGTATTTTCCTCAATATACCATTAAGCTGATATAGGTAGAAAGGAGAATGTTGTGTTAATACAAACAATTAAAAGATGTATAAAGACAAGGGATAGAATTAGTTTATATTAACCATGACTTGATTATAAATTTGTCACCATGTACTTAGAGAAAGACATTTCTCCAAAATCAATTCTTCCAAAATTAAAGAATCCAACATTTAGAAGGCATCTTTCAAAAAGGTAAAATAATAAATTATTAAAGATACTGTAGATTATTGATAAAAAGTTTATGATAACTCGAGAGTGGTAATCTAACCTTGCCTTTTAGCAATACGGAAAACATGAGTTCTGCTTATTTCAAGTTGTAAATTGGTTTCCTTTTATTGTCTCATTTAAACACTCTTTTCCAGAATAAACCCAGAGAAGCCAAATGACTCTAAACTGTAATCTACAGCTGCTTTCTCCTTTGTGATTGTTGTACCCATTATATTAATACCTCCTACTTTGTTGTAGAGCTCCCTGCATTTGTAAAAGTTTTTTATGGATATCTAAAACAAAATATCAACAAATTACATTTATATTAGTGAAGGACTGGGCACTGAGTACCATCTTAACTTGGAAATATCTATAAGTATAGTATTTAGAATGCTCCAGGAAGGAAAACAAAAAGTAAAATGAAAATGTCATATTGCCACTTACATCTGCTATAGCACTGAAAGAAAAAAGTGAAAGTGTTAGTCACTCAGTTATGTCAGACTGTTTGCTACTCCATAGACTGTAGCTGCCAGGCTCCTCTGTCCAAGGAATTCTCCAGGCAAGAATACTGGAGTGGGTTTCCATTTCCTCCTTCAAGGGATTTTACCATCCTACAATGCAGCAGATTCTTTACCATCTGAGCCACCAGGAACCTGCGGTGACTGGTAAACATAAAGAATGCTAACACTGATCTTTTTCTGTCTTTGGGTACTATATTTTCTTACTTCCTCTTTTTCATAGATACATAGAAAAGGGGATGAAGAGAAACATATATCTTTTGAGCATTTTTATATGCAGGTGCAACAAAGTAACTATATTTTATATCAATATGCACTGACCCATGTTGACTATTGATTGAAAGAATGCTTCCTATAGATTAAATAATAATAATAATAATTGAAGGATCATTGCTTTAAGGTGTTGTGTTGTTTTCTGCCATACATGAATCAGCCATAGGTATACATATGTCCCCTCCCTCTTGAATATCTTTCCAAACCCCCACCCCATTCCACCCCAGTAGGTTGTCATTGAGCACTGGAGTTCCCAGTATCATTCAGCAAATCCCCACTAGCTCTCGTTATTACTTATGATAATATCAATGATACCCTTTCAATTTGCCTCTCCCTCTCCTTTCCCTACTGTGTCCACAAGTCTGTTCTCTATGTCTGCTGTTCCATTGCATGCATGATTCGTGTGTACTAACTTGCTTCAGTCATGTCCAACTCTCTGCATCCATATGGACTGTAGGCTGCCAGGCTTCACTACTCATGGGATTCTCCAGGAAATAATAGCATAACAGGTTGCCATTTCTTCCTCCAAGGGATTTTCCTTCCTGATTCAGGGATCAACTTCACGACTCTTATGTCTCCTGCATTAGGAGGCAGGTTCCTTATCATTAGCAAATAGGTTCACTAGTACCATATTTCTAGAATCCATATATATATATATACATTCAGTTCAGTTCAATTCAGTTGCTCCGTCGTATCCGACTATTTATAACCCTATGAATTGCAGTACACCAGGCTTCCCTGTCCATCACCATCTCCCGGAGATCACTCAAATTCACGTCCATTGAGTCGGTGGTGCCACCCAGCCATCTCATCCTCTGTCGACTCCTTCTCCTCCTGCTCCCAGTCCCTCCCAGCATCAGAATATTTTACAATGAGTCAACTCTTCACAAGAGGTGGCCAAAGTAATGGAGTTTCAGCTTTAGCATCATTCCTTCCAAAGAACATCCAACACTGATCTCCTTTAGAATGGACTGGTTGGATCTCCTTGCAGTCCAAGGGACTCTCAAGAGTCTTCTCCAACACCACAGTTCAAATGCATCAATTCTTCAGCGCTCAGCTTTCTTCACAGTCCAACTCTCACATCCATACCTGACCGCTGGAAAAACCATAGCCTTGACTAGACGGACCTTAGTTGGCAAAGTAATGTGTCTGCTTTTGAATATGCTATCTAGGTTGGTCACAACTTTTCTTCCAAGGAATAAGCGTCTTTTACTTTCATGGCTGCAATCACCATCTGCAGTGATTTTGGAGCCCCCCCCCCAAATAAGGTCTGACACTGTTTCCACTGTTTCTCCATCTATTTCCCATGAAGTGTTGTGACCAGATGCCATGATCTTCGTTTTCTGAATGTTGAGCTTTAAGCCAATTTTTTTCACTCTCCTCTTTCACTTTCATCAAGAGGGTTTTTAGCTCCTCTTCACTTTCTGCCATAAGGGTGGTGTCATCCGCATATCTGAGGTTATTGTTATTTCTCACGGCAATCTAGATTCCAGCTTGTGCTTCTTCCAGCCCAGCATTTCTCATGATGTACTCCTGCATATAAGTTAAATAAGCAGGGTGACAATATACAGCTTTGACGTACTATATGATAATTTGTTTTTTCTCTTAATCACTTGCTTCATTCTGTATCATAGACTCTAGGTTCATCCACATCATCAAAATTAAGTCAAATGTATTATTTTTTATGGTTGAGTAACCCTTTATTCACATTCTGGAGTGTAAAATGAAGTGCCTTAGGAAGCATTCAGTTCAGTTCAGTTCAGTTGCTCAGTTGTGTCCGACTGTTTGCATCCCCATGACCTCCCAGGCCTCCCTGTCCATCAACAACTCTTGGAGTTTACCCAAACTCATGTCCATTGGGTCGGTGATGCTATCCAACCATCTCATCCTCTGACGTCCCCTTCTCCTCCTGCCTTCAATCGTTCCCATCAGGATCTTTTCAAATAAGTCATCTCTTCACATCAAGTGGCCAAATTATAGGAGTTTCAACTTCAACATTAGTCCTTCCAGTGAACATCCAGGACTGATCTCTTTTAGGATGGACAGGTTGGATCTCTTTTCAGTCCAAGGGACTCTCAAGTGTCTTTTCCAACACCACAGTTCAAAAGCATCAATTCTTCGGCACTCAGCTTTCTTTATAGACCAACTCTCACATCCATACATGACCACTGGAAAAACCATAGCTTTGGCTAGATGGACATTTGTTGGCAATGTAATGTGTCTGCTTTTTCATATGCTGTCTAAGTTGGTCATAGCTTTCCTTCCAAGGAATAAATGTCTTTAATTTCATGGCAGCAGTCACCATCTGCAGTGATTTTGAAGCATCACTATCAATAAAATTAGTGAAGTGGTGAAATCCCTACTGAACTATTTAAAATACTAAAAGATGATAGTATTAAAGTGCTGCACTCAAAATGCCAGCAAATTTGGAAAACCCAGCAGTGGTCACAGGCCTGGAAAATGTCAGTGTTCATCCCAATTCCAAAGAAGGGCAGTGCTAAAGAATGTTTGAACTACCAGACAATTGCAATCACATCCCATGCTAGTAAGTCAAAATCCTTCAAGCTAGGCTTCAGCAGTACCTGAACTGAGCACTGCCAGATGTACAAATCTGGCTGGAAAAGGCATAGGAACAAGAGATCAAATTGCCATCACTCGTAGGATCATAGAGAAAGCAATAGAATTCCAGAAAAAAAAAATCTACTTCTTTTCATTGACTATGTGAAAGCCTTTGACTATGTGGATCACAACAAACTGTGGAAATTTTATTAAAGAGATGGAAATACCAGATCATTTTACCTGTCTCCTTAGAAACCTGTATACTGGTCAAGAAACAACAGTTGACTGGTTCAAAATTTGGAAAAGAGTATTACAAGGCTGTACATTGAAAACTTGTTTATTTAACTCATATGCATCCTGAGAAATGCAGGACTGAATAAGGTACAAGCCAGAATCAAGATTGTCAGGAGAAATGTCAACAACTTCAAATATGTTCCCCTTGTTGAAAGTGAAGGAGAAGAATGAAAAAGCTGGCTTAAAATTCAATATTAAAAAAAAGGAAAAACATGAAACTAAGATTATGGCATTTGCTCACATCACTTCATGGCACAAAGAAGGGGAAAAGGTGGAAGTGGCAAAAAAAATTTATCTTCTTGGGCTCCAAAACTACTGTGGATGGAGCCATGAAATTAGAAGATGCTTGCTTTTTGGAAGGAAGGCTATGGCAAAACTAGACAGCATATTAAAAAACAAAGACATCATATTTTCTGGTCCATATAGTCAAAGTTATGGCTTTTCCAATTGTCAAATATGATGTGAGTTGGATAATAAAGAAGGCTGAATGCTGAAGACTTTATTCTTTCAAATTGTGGTGCTGGAGAAGACTCTTGAGAATCCCTTGGACAACACAGAGATCAAACCAGTCAATCCTAAGTAAAATCAACCCTAAGTACTCACTGGAAGGACTGATGCTGAAGCTGATACTCCAATTCTTTGGCCAATGCAAACAGCAGATTCATTAGAAAAGACCCTTATACTCGGAAAGATTGAAAGCAAAAAGAGAAGATGGAGGCAGAGGATGAAATGGTTGGATGGTATCACCAATTCAATAGACATGAACTTGGGTAAACTCCAGAAGATGGTGAGGGACAGAGTCCTGGTGTGCTACAGTCCATGAGGTCACAAAGAGTCAGATACAACTCTGACTGAACAAGTATTTCATTGTATATATGTACCACAACTTCTTTATCCATTCATCTGCTGAACATCTAGGTTGCTTCCATGCCCTAGTAAATAGTGCTGCAGTGAACATTGGGACACATGTGTCTCTTTCAATTCTGAGTTCCTCAGAATATATGCTCACTATTAGGATTGTTGGATCATATGGTAGTTTTATTCCTAGATTTTTAAGAAATCTCCATACTATGCTCCATAGTGGCTGTTCAATTTACATTTCCACCAACATTGCAAGAAGATTTTGTTTTCTCCAGACTCTTTCTAGGATTTGTTGTTTGTAGACTTTTTGATGATGCATCTAGAAGGATGGTACCAAAATCAAGGGAGTCTTCACAACCCAGTGATTAAATTCATATCTATTATATTTCCTGCATTGGCAGGTGGGTTCTTTACCACTAGCTCCACTTGGGAAGCCCTCCATGGAAGAGTGCTATATATTAATTCACTTTCTGTAATTGTGCTGATTTATCAGAATTGCCCAAACTTCCTCACTTGAATTTACTGAAGTTTTAAGGCTCAACACGTGCTGAGATTGTTTACCATGTAGGAAACACATAGATTAGGACATGCATATTGAAGTATGCTTTAAGTAAGAAAAATGTGGCATATTATTTAGTAAAGTTTACTGAGTCTAGAAATTCTCAGTCTCTCAATAACTGTCAGCTGGATTCTATGTGGCCAAGAGATGTATGTATGTATGTATGTGTGTGTATATATATATATATATATATATATATATAATGACTATTCTTAAATCTTCCTTTAAAAAGAATTAATCATCATTGTTCCCCAATAGGACTCAAAGAGAAATCTGTTTGGTTCTAGGCACAAATTTGAAAGTAGTAATAAACTCTACCTCCCCTTTATTTTTGTAAGAAGGCACTGTTCAAGCACAGTTTAACTGAACTTATGTACTTATGTACTACGTCTATGCAACTTCTATTTCATACCTTTCATTATTTCTATTTCATTTGTTTCTCACACATAAACAAGTGTGAGATATTCCCCTTTAGGAACAAAGACTAATAACTATTTTCAGATAGTACTTAGTATCTTTGTCTATTTCTCAAAAATTATCTTCCGCTATAATGGTTATGGGGAGGGTAACTCTACTTTCAAGTTCCCCTGGGATGGTTTTGAGCTTAGACTGGTTGTCCCAGCTTGATAAATCATTTTTTTTTGTTGTTGTTGTTGTCACTTAGTCACTCAGTCACTCAGTCATGTCTGACTCTTTGTGACCATATGGACCCCAAGCACACCAGCCTTCCCTGTCCTTCACCATTTCCCGCAGTCCACTCAAACTCATGTCCATTGAGTCAGTGATGCCATCCAATCATCCCATTCTGTCATCCCCTTCTCCTTTTGCATTCAATATTTCCCAGCATCAGGGATTTTTTCTGTTAGTCAGTGTTTGCATCAGGTGGCCAAAGTTATGGGACTTGTATTTATCACCAGTATATCCTGGACAATATGGGTCTTAATTTCCTGAGGGAAGATTTTCCTTGTTCCATCTTGTCAGAATGCTCTTTGTTTTTGCAAATAGTCTTCACTAATCAGTCCTCGGGTGTAATATAGACCAATAAGATGGTCAAAGGATTTTTCTCTCAACAATTTATATGGTGTAACAGTCATTTTTTCTTTAAAACTAAACTGAAAAAGCAGATTTTTTGCATGATTTTCCAACATTATCTGTGTAAAGCCATGTGTGTAAAGTATCATAATTTCAATGATAAATTTGTTTGCAACACCATGCACATAATTATATTTCAGATTGGGATGATAACAAATTAGCAGGTCATGAAATCCATTTAGTGGATAAAAGAAGCATTTAAATGAAGTAAAATAGAAAATATGAAGATACGTAGCTACATGTTACTTTGAGAAAGTATAATTTCAATAATGTGCATGTGAATGTATGTTTGTGTATAGGTAATATTGTAGCATTTTCCACAGTTTTTTATGATCCACACAGTCAATGGCTTTAGTGTAGTCAATTAAACAGAGGTAGATATTTTTCTGGACCATCTTACCTGTCTTCTGAGAAACCTGTATGCTTGTCAAGAAGCAAGAGTTAGAACCTTGTATGGAACAACTAAGCATTCAGGATTGAGAAAGGAGTATGACAAGGCTGTTTACTGTCACCGTTTTTGTTTAATTTATATGGAGAGAACATCATAAGAAATGCCAGGCTGGATGAGTTACAAGATAGAATCACAATCTCTGGGAGAAATATCAACAACCTCAGATATACAGATGATACCACTCTAATGGCAGAACACAAAGAGGAGCTAAAGAATCTTTTGATGAGGGTGAATGAGGAGAGGGAAAACCTAGCTTAAAAGACTAAATATTAAAAGAAAAAAAAAAGTAAGATCATGGCATCTGGTCCCATCACTTCATGGCAAATAGGGGAAAAGGTGAAAGCAGTGACAGATTTTCTCTTCTTGGGCTCTAAAATCACTGCTGATGATTACTGTAGCCATGAAATTAGAAGACACTTGGTTTTTGGAAAGAAAACTATGACAAAACTAGACAGCATGTTAAAAAGCAAAGACCGCACTTTGCTAACAGAGGTTTGTATAGTCAAGTCTATGGTCTTTCCAATAGTCACATACAGTTCTGAGAGCTGAATCATAAAGAAGAAAGTGTGCCAAAGAATTGATGCTTTCTAGCTGTGGTACTGGAGAAGACTCTTGAGAGAGAGTCCCTTGGACAGCAAGGAGAACAAACCAGTCAATCTTAAAGGAAATCAACCCTGAATACTCATTGGAAGAACTGATGCTGAAGCTGAAGCTTCAATTCTTTGGCCACCTGATATGAGCAGCCTACTCACTGGAAAAGACCCTGTTGCTGGGAAAGATTGAAGGCAGAAGGAGAAGAGGACAATGGAGGATGAGATGGTTGGATGGTATCACCAATGCAATGGACATGAACTTGTGCAAACTCTGGGAGATGGTGAGGGACAGGGAAGCCTGGCATGCTATAATCCATGGGGTCACGAAGAGTTGGATATGACTTGGCCACTGAACAACATTAATGTGGAGAGATGATAGATAGATATATAAATGGATAAATGAGAGTGAGAGAACATGAAAGAGGAAGAGAGAGAGGGGGCCAGTCTCTAAAATTGTTCCCATAAAATTTCCTTCTTTATTCAAGTCCCTACATAGTTTCTTCCTGTAGCCAATTATGGCTAGCTTGTATCATCAATAGGATATTGCAAAAATGATGGCATGGGACTTCTGAGGCAATGATATAAAGGGCTTTGCAAAGTCTGTTTTGGCTTTGGATTCTTTTCTCTGTGCAAAGCATCTGTGTGGAGAAACTCACATGAGATTGAATAAAGCTTCCTATCAAAAACCAACACTGATTTTCCAGCCATGTGAATGTGCTACCATGAAAACAAATCCTTTAACTGTGTTTCAGGCTTCAGTTGACGAAAAATGCAACCCACATCTTTAGTAAAATTTTGTGAGAGATCAGAAGCCAGACCATCCAGCTAAGCTGTTTCAGAACACCTGATCCACAGAAATTGCGTCTTAATAAATATTTATTATTGTTTTAAACTAGTTAGATTTGAGGCAATATTTTATGTGAGAGTGGACAAATATATATACTCACACTTAGGGATACATAGAAGACAGAGAATTTTAAACCTGCATGTTAAGATTTTTTTTTCTTTTTTTAAAATATAAATTTATTTATTTTAATTGGAGGTTGATTACTTTACAATATTGTATTGGTTTTGTGATATATCAACATGAATCCACCACGGGTATACTCGTGTTCCCCATCTTGAACACCCTCCCTCCTCCCTCCCCATACCATCCCTCTGGGTAGTCTCAGTACACCAGCCCCAAGCATCCAGTATCATGCATCGAACCTGGACTGGCAAATCATTTCATATATGATATTATACATGTTTCAATGCCATTCTCCCAGATGATCCCACCCTCTCCCTCTCTCACAGAGTCCAAAAGACTATTCTATACATCTGTGTCTCTTTTGCTGTCTCGCGTATAGGGTTATCATTACCATCTTTCTAAATTCCATATATATGCGTTAGTATGGCAACCCATTCCAGTACTCTTGCCTGGAAAATCCCATGGATGGATGAGCCTGATAGGCTACAGCCCATGGGGTGGCAAAGAGTCAGACACAACAGAGAGACTTCACAACTATTATGCATAATTTAATAACTAAAGAGTGCCCAGTACAAAAAAATAAGTTACTTCAAAATGAAATGATTAATCATTACCAGGTATAACGGAGAAGGCAATGGGACCCCACTCCAGTACTCTTGCCTGGAAAATCCCATGGATGGAGGACCCTGGTAGGCTGCAATCTGTGGGGTCGCTGAGGGTCAGACATGACTGAGCGACATCACTTTCACTTTTCACTTTCATGCATTGGAGAAGGAAATGGCAACCCACTCCAGTGTTCTTGCCTGGAGAATCCCAGGGACGGGGGAGCCTGGTAGGCTGCCATCTATGGGGTTGCACAGAGTCAGACACAACTGAAGTGATTTAGCATTGGTGTTTTTCTTTCTGGCTTGTTTCACTCTGTATAATTGGCTCCAGTTTCATCCACCTCATTAGAACTGATTCAAATGTATTCTTTTTAATGGCTGAGTAATACTCCATTGTGTATATGTACCACAGCTTTCTTATCCATTCATCTGCTGATGGACATCTAGGTTGCTTCCATGTCCTGGCTATTATAAACAGTGCTGTGATTAATAGTGGGGTACATGTGTCTCTTTCAATTCTGGTTTCCTCAGTGTGTATGCCCAGGGGTGGGATTGCTGAGTCATATGGCAGTTCTATTTCCAGTTTTTTAAGCAATCTCCACACTGTTCTCCATAGTGGCTGTACTACTTTGCATTCCCATCAACAGTGTAAGAGGGTTCCCTTTTCTCCAAACCCTCTCCAGCATTTATTACTTGTAGACATTTGGATAGCAGCCATTCTGACTGGCATGAAATGGTACCTCATTGTGGTTTTGATTTGCATTTCTCTTATAATGAGTAATGTTGAGCATCTTTTAATGTGTTTGTTAGCCATCTGTATGTCTTCTTTGGAGAAATGTCTGTTTAGTTCTTTGGCCCATTTTTTGAATGGGTCATTTATTTTTCTGGAATTGAGCTGCAGAAGTTGCTTGTATATTTCTGAGATTAGTTGTTTGTCAGTCGCTTCATTTGCTATTATTTTCTCCCATTCTGAAGGCTTTCTTTTCACCTTGCTTATAGTTTCCTTTGTTGTGCATAAGCTTTTAAGTTTAATTAGGTCCCATTTGTTTATTTTTGCTTTTATTTCCAATATTCTGGGGGTTGGGTCATAGAGGACCCTGCTGGTTTGATTTATTTTGGAGAGTGTTTTGCCTATGTTCTTCTGTAGGAGTTTTATAGTTTCTGGTCTTACATTTAGATCTTTAATCCATTTTGAGTTTATTTTTGTATATGGTCTTAGAAAGTGTTCTAGTTTCATTCTTTTACAAGTGGTTGACCAGTTTTCCCAGCACAACTTGTTAAAGAGATTGTCTTTAATCTATTGCATATTCTTGCCTTCTTTGTCAAAGATAAGGTGTCCATAGGTACATGGATTTACCTCTGGGCTTTCTATTTTGTTCCATTGCTCTTTATTTCTGTCTTTGTGCCAGTACCATACTGTCTTGATGACTGAGGCTTTGTAGTAGAGCCTGAACTCAGGCAGGTTGATTCCTCCATTTCCATTCTTCTTTCTCAAGATTATTTTGGCTATTCGAGGTTTTTTTTTTTTGTATTTCCATACAAATTATGAAATTATTTGTTCTTGCTCTGTGAAAAATACCGTTGGTAGCTTGATAGGGATTGCATTGAATCTATAGATTGCTTTGGGTAGTATATTCATTTTCAGTATATTGATTCTTCCGATCCATGAACATTATATATTTCTCCATCTATTAGTGTCCTCTTTGATTTCTTTCACCAGTGTTTTATAGTTTTCTATATATACGTCTTTCGGGGAAGGCAATGGCACCCCATTCCAGTACTCTTGCCTGGAAAATCCCATGGATGGAGGAGCCTGGTGGGCTGCAGTCCATGGGGTTGCTAAGAGTCGGACATGACTGATCGACTACATTTTCACTTTTCACTTTTATGCATTGGAGAAGGAAATGGCAACCTACTCCAGTATTCTTGCCTGGAGAATCCCAGGGACAGGGGAGCCTGGCGGGCTGCCATCTATGGGGTCGCACAGAGTTGGACACGACTGAAGTGACTTAGCAGCAGCAGCATATATAGGTCTTTAGTTTCTTTAGGTAGATATATTCCTAAGTATGTTATTCTTTTCGTTGCAATGGTGAATATAATTGTTTCCTTAATTTCCCTTTCTATTTTATCATTATTAGTGTATAGGAATGCAAGGGATTTCTGTGTGTTGATTTATATCCTGCAACTTTACCATATTCATTGATTAGCTCTAGTAATTTTCTGGTGGAGTCTTTAGGGTTTTCTATGTAGAGGATCATGTCATCTACAAACAGTGAGAGTTTTACTTCTTCTTTTCCAATTTGGATTCCTTTTATTTCTTTCTCTGCTCTGATTGCTGTGGCCAAAACTTCCAGAACTATCTTGAGTAGTAGTGGTGAAAGTGGACACCCTTGTCTTGTTCCTGACTTTAGGGGAAATACTTTCAGTTTCACCATTGAGGATAATGTTTGCTGTGGCTTTGCCATATATAGCTTTTATTATGTTGAGGTATGTTACTTCTATTACTGCTTTCTGGAGGGTTTTTTTTTTTTTTATCATAAATGGATGTTGAATTTTGTCAAAGGCTTTCTCTCCATCTATTGAGATAATCATGTGGCTTTTATTTTTCAATTTGTTAATGTGGTGTATTACATTGATTGTTTTGCAGATATTGAAGAATCCTTGCATCCCTGGGATAAAGCCCACTTGGTCATGGCGTATGATCTTTTTAATGTGTTATTGGATTCTGATTGTTAGAATTTTGTTGAGGATTTTTGCATCTATGTTCATCAGTGATATTGGCCTGTAGTTTTCTTTTTTTGTGGCATCTTTGTCAGGTTTTGGTATTAGGGTGATGGTGGCCTCATAGAATGAGTTTGGAAGTTTACCTTCCTCTGCACTTTTCTGGAAGAGTTTGGGTAGGATAGGTGTTAGCTCTTCTCTAAATTTTTGGTAGAATTCAGCTGTGAAGCCGTCTGGACCTGGGCTTTTGTTTGTTGGAAGATTTCTGATTACAGTTTCAATTTCCATGCTTGTGATGGGTGTGTTAAGATGTTCTATTTCTTCTTTGTTTAGTTTTGGAAAGTTGTACTTTTCTAAGAATTTGTCCATTTCTTCCACGTTGTCCATTTTACTGGCATATAATGGCTGATAGTAGTCTCTTATGATCCTTTGTATTTCTGTGTTGTCCGTTGTGATCTCTCCATTTTCATTTCTAATTTTATTGATTTGATTTTTCTCCCTTTGTCTCTTGATGAGTCTGGCTAATGGTTTGTCAATTTTATTCATCCTTTCAAAGAACCAGCTTTTGGCTTTGTTTGTTTTTGCTATGGTCTCTTTTATTTCTTTTGCATTGATTTCTACCCTAATTTTTAAGATTTCTTTCCTTCTACTAACCCTGGGGTTCCTCATTTCTTCCTTTACTAGTTGCTATAGGTGTAGAGTTAAGTTATTTATTTGACTTTTTCTTGTTTCTTGAGGTATGCCTGTATTGCTATGAACTTTCCCCTTAGCACTGGTTTTTACAGTGTCCCACAGGTTTTGGGTTGTTGTGCTTTCATTTTATTTCATTTCTATGCATATTTTGATATCTTTTTTGATTTCTTCTGTGATTTGTTGGTTACCCAGCAACGTGTTGTTCAGCCTCCATATGTTGGAATTTTTAAAAGTTTTTCTCCTAATTGAGATCTAATCTTACTGCATTGTGGTCAGAAAAGATACTTGGAATGATTTCAATTTTTTTGAATTTAGCAAGGCTAAATTTATGGCCCGTGATGTGATCTATCCTGGAGAAGGTTCTGTGTGCACTTGAGAAAAAGGTGAAATTCATTATTTTGGGGTGAAATATCCTATAGATATCAATTAGGTCTAACTATTCTATTGTATCATTTAAAGTTTGTGTTTCCTTGTTAATTTTCTGTTTAGTTGATCTATCCATAGGTGTGAGTGGGGTATTAAAGTCTCCCACTATTATTGTGTTATTGTTAATTTCCCCTTTCATACTTGTTAGCATTTGTCTTACATATTGTGGTGCTCCTATGTTGGGTGTATATATATTTATAATTGTTATATCTTCTCCTTAGATTGATCCTTTGATCATTATGTAGTATCTTGCTTTGTGTCTTTTCACAGCTTTTGTTTTAAAGTCTATTTTATCTGATATGAGTATTGTTACTCCTGCTCTGTTTTGGTCTCTTTGTGCATGGAAAATATTTTTCCAGACCTTTACTTTCAGTCTGTATGTGTCCCCTGTTTTGAGGTGGATCTCTTGTGGACAACATATAGAGGGGTCTTGTTTTTGAATCCATTCAGCGAGTCTTTATCTTGTGGTTGGGGCATTCAACCCATTTACATTTAGGGTAATTAATGATAAGTATGATCCCATTTCCATTTACTTTATTGTTTTGTGTTCGAGTTTATACACCCTTTTTGTGTTTTCTGCCTAGAGTTTTTCCTTTAGCATTTGGTGGAAAGCTGGTTTGGTGGTGCTGAATTCTCTCAGCTTTTGCTTGTCTGTAAAGCTTTTTATTTCTCCTTTATATTTGAATGAGATCCTTTCTGGGTACAGTAATCTGGGCTGTAGGTTATTTTCTTTCATCACTTTAAGTATGTCTTGCCATTCCCTCCTGGCCTGAAGAGTTTCTATTGAAAGATCAGCTGTTATCCTTATGGGAATCCCCTTGTGTGTTACTTGTTTTTTTTCCCTTGCTGCTTTCTTTAATATTTGTTCTTTGCGTTTGAACTTTGTTAATTTGATTAATATGTGTCTTGGGGGTGTTTTGCCTCGGGTTTATCCTGTTTTGGATGCTCTGAGTTTCTTGAACTCGGGTGATTATTTTGTTCCTCATTTTAGGGAAGTTTTCAACTATTATCTCCTCAAGTATTTTCTCATGGTCTTTCTTTTTGTCTTCTTCTGGGACTCCTATGATTCGGATGTTGGGGTGTTTATCACTGTCCTGGAGGTCTCTGAGATCGTCCTCATTTCTTTTAATTCATTTTTCTTTTTTCCTCTATGATTCATTTATTTCTACCATTTTATCTTCTAATCCACTAATCCTATCTTCTGCCTCTGTTATTCTATTATTTGTTACCTCCAGAGTGTTTTTGATCTCATTTATTGCATTATTCATTATATATTGACTCTTTTTTATTTCTTCTAGGTCCTTGTTAAACCTTTCTTGCATCTTCTCAATCTTTGTCTCCAGGCTATTTATCTGTGATTCCATTTTGATTTCAAGATTTTGGATCATTTTCACTATCATTATTTGGAATTGTTTATCAGGTATATTCCCTATCTCTTCCTCTTTTGTTTGGTTTGGTGCACATTTCTCCTGTTCCTTTACCTGCTGGATATTCCTCTGTCTCTTCATCTTGTTTATATTGCTGAGTCTGGGGTGTCCTTTCTGTATTCTGGCAGTTTGTTGACTTCTCTTTATTGTGGAGTTTCCTTGCTGTGGGTAGTGTTGTACAGGTGGCTTGTCAAGGTTTCTTGGTTAGGGAAGGTTGTGTCGGTGTTCTGGTGGGTGGAGCTGGATTTCTTCTCTCTGGAGTGCAATGAAGTGTCCAGTAATGAGTTATGAGATTCAATGATTTTGGAGTAACTTTGGGCGGCCTATATATTGGAGCTCAGGGCTGTGTTCCTGTGTAGCTGGAAAATTTGCATGGTATATTTTGCTCTGGAACTTGTTGTTCCTTGGGTGGTGCTTGGTTTCAGTGGAGGTATGGAAGCGTTTGATGAGCTCCTGTCAATTAATGTTCCCTGAAGTCAGGAGTTCTCTGGTGTTCTCAAGGTTTGGATTTAAGCCTCCTGCTTCTGGTTTTCAGTCTTATTTTTACAGTAGTGTCAAGACTTCTCCTTCTATGCAGCACCACTCTAGGTTAAAGATGAAAAGTTTCTCCACAGTGAGGGACACTCAGAGAGATTCAAATAGTTACATGGAGAAGAGAAGAGGGAGGAGGGAGTTAGAGGTGACCCGAATGAGATGAGGTGGAATCAGTAGATGAGAGAGCAAGCTACCCAGTAATCATTTCCTTATGTGCACTCCACAACTGGACCCCTCAGAGATATTCACGAAGTTATACAGAGAAGAGAAGAGGGAGGAAGGAGACAGAAGTGGCCAGGAGGATGAAAGGGGAGAATCAAAAGGAGAGAGACAGATCCAGCCGGTAATCAGTTCCCTAAGTGTTCTCCACCATCTGGAACACACAGACATTCACAGAGTTGGGTAGAGAAGAGAGGGGGTATGGAGGAGACACAGGAGACCTGGTGGACAAAAAGGAGATTCCAAAGGGGGAGAGAGCAGTCAAGTCAGTAATCTCACTCCCAAGTAAAAATGGGTAGTGAAGATTGGGTTCTTAAAGGTACAAAATTGATAACAAATACCAAAAAGCAAAGATTAAAAATCTAGAGTGGAGTCTGGAATTTCAAAAATACAATATTAAAGAAAAAAAGAAAAAAAAAAGTCACAAAATTATATATATATATATATATATATAAATTTTTTTTTTTAAAAAAAAGGGGTTTTTTTTTTTTTTTTTTTGCAAAGTAATAGTAGGTTAGCAGTAGGTTATAAAAATGAAAATTAAAGGTGTAATTGAGGACTTAAAGAATGATCATAAAAATAGTAAAAATATATCTAGGACTTTCTCTCATGTTGTTGTGGACAGTGTGGGGTCAGTTCATTTTTGGATGGTTCCTTGGCCCGGCTTATATTTCTCAAGCTCTATAGGCCCCTTCCCGTGTAGTCGGTACTAACTGCAGGGTTTTAATCTATTGTACCTGTCACTTCCAAGGCTGTTCCCTCTGTTTTAGCTTCTTTTGTTTGCCTGGTCTCTTCAGTGTCTGATTTCTGCCCTAACACAGGAGGGCAGTGGTGGACACTTCTTTAGGCTCACTTGTTCAGTCTCACTGTGGGGAGGCAGGGATGCTGCAAACAAATAACACTGGTGTGTGCTCTCAGTGTCTCAGCCACACTGGGCCTGCCCTTGCTCACGGGGCGTGTGCTCTTCCTGCCCACACTGCTCAGGCTCTAGGTTGCTCTGCCGGGAACCGTCTGAGGCTGGTCCTGGGCTGCCTGCACCTCCCAAGTCTAAGCTGCTCAGGTTCAGGCACTCGGGTAGTCCTCAGAGGCACAGACTCGGTTGGGCCTGCGGTTTGTGCCCTTTCCAGGTCTGAGCAGCTCAGGTGATGACGTGTTTGGCGAGCACGGTCACTGCGATTTACTGCCTCCCCCATCCCTGACACTCGGTTTTCTGGATGTACAACTAGCGCAACTTCTCAGGCAGATTTTGACCGTCCATAACCCCAAGAAGTCTTAGTTAGCAAAGAAGCCTGCTTGTAGTTTGGTAGATAATGTCTCTCTGGAGCTGTGATTGCCACCTTTTGGCTCTGGCTGCCTGTCACAGAAGGGGGATGGTCTGCAGCCGGCTATCTCTGTTCAGTCCTTTGTTCTGTGTGCAGGCCTGGCAGTGTCTTAGGTTAGGGCTTTTCACGTGGTAGCTATCCCACAGTCTGGTTTGCTAGCCCAAGTTATTTCGCTCAGATTGCCCTTGGGACATTCAGGTTCAGTTCTTACTCTAAGCAATGCAGCCTGCGCCTCCCTGTCCAGCCCCCGCTTGCTAGTGGCAGATGCAGGCATCTGCGCTGCTTCTCCACTGAGGGAGTTACCATTGGGCTCATAATCTGTGAGTTTTAATTATTTATTTATTTTTCCTCCCTGTTATGTTGCCCTCTGTGCTTCCAAGGCTTTCCACACACTCAGCAGTGAGAGTGTTTCCTGGTGTTTGGAAACTTCTCTCTTTTTAAGAATCCCTTCCCAGGATGGAGCTCCATCCCTACCTCTTTTGTCTCTTTTTTTCTCTTTTGTATTTTTCCTACCTCCTTTTGAAGACAATGGACTGATTGTCTCGGTGCCTGATGCCCTCTGCCAGCATTTGGAAGTTGTTTCATGGAACTTACTCAGCGTTTAAATGTTGTTTTGATGAATTTGTGGGGGAGAAAGTTGTCTCCCCATCCTATTCCTCTGCCATCTTCTTTGCCAGCTATGCCAGCCTTTAAGCTGCCTTTCATGATTGTTAATGAATCTACAATAGTATAACATAGAGTCTTGTATTCATATAATTTATTTGATTTACACATGGCTGGAGTAGTGGCTACTCCATCATTTCTTATGAAGTCTTAGAAAGTAGGCTTCTTGCTCTAAACTCTCAATTTTATCTACTTTCAAAGGAAGAAAAAAACCCACTTAACAGGAGCTAAGGACAACAGAGTGATGGTGTGGTAGAGAAGAAAATTTTATAACAAAATTAAATGATTTAGCAAAATAAATCAGCTGACAATTTGGCTCCTTATAAGGGAGTACTTTTTGACATTTGAGCCAACTCCTGTGGCTCCACACCTATGTTCCATTATATTTATTGCTTTACCTCTATTTCTGCTTCTTTACTTCTACATTACGTTTTTTTTTTTTTCTTTTTTGCAACTTGCCTTGTGACATATACTTAAATGGCATTAAGGTTCTCTCATAGGCACATTTTGTAGCCCATCACTGTGTTGGAAGCCAGCAAGCAGAGGAACAGAGGAGAGTAATGAACTTTTGTATAACACTTCAGTATTTGTTGCTCCCAACAGCTCTGCTCCTTGCTGCTAAGACAGTGTGGGGAGCAATTATCACTATGCATATAAAGTCTGACTACCTTAATTTTTCTTGGAAAACCAATATCAGTACACTCATTAGAGCCAAAGAATTCCCTTTCTCCAAAGGATTTATTAAATGAAAACATTGAGTTAGAATTGGATGGAACCAGGAAAACAGGAGTTCAGAGAGGATGAGAATACAAGAAAAAAAATTATTTCAGTTGTGTCAATGAGTATGAAGTCAGCCCCTTTTTGATCTAGGCTTTTATGGCTGTCACGACAGACATAGCGACTAGAATATGTTGAACAAACTGATGAAATGTATAGCTCACCTCTTTGAACAGTCATAACAAATCAGACTGAATCATTTTGTGATTATCTATTAAAAGCCATGGTGACAAGACAAGGGGGTTTTCTGTTCCTATACATACTAGGGTAGAATATATCAGGCCTCATAAAGCCTGTCTTTAAGGCCCAGATGAGTCTGGGAAGATTCCCGGTGGTTAACATATCATGAAGAAGAGAAAAAAGGATTTTTCAATCTGCCCTTTTTGCCCACTCCACTCCACCCTGTGTTGCTGCTAATATAGGTAACGGTCATAGAACAACTTCAGGGGCAAGTCCCTGATACTTAGACCAATCAAGCAAACAGTGATGAGAAAAAGAGATGAATCTTCGTCTTATAAAGAAACAGGTCCAATTTATTGTTTTTAGATTTTTTCTGTAACTCAGCCACTCTTGCCTTTCTTAGGAAAATAGATGTATATATGTGTTTTGGATTACACAGTCTAACAAGTAGACACATTAATATATGGGAACATCTAGGTCTACACACAGACTAGTATAGAAGATAGCCACATTTAACAAAACCATGAGGATGAAGGGCTCCTTCCCACTGCTCCTTCCCTATTATGCACACATACTGAAACTTATATCAAGGGAAATTTTACTTTGGCTAATCCCATTTAATAAGTTGCTGTGTTTATCATGGCGCCACAGCAGGAACACACGGTTTGGTGAATTCAATGCATAAACTTTCCTTGTCTTTTCTTTCCTTATCTTTTTCTTATTTGAGAATCTAGAACCAAGTTAGTTCCCGGTGTTCAAAATCTTATCTTGGGACTAGGGCTTCCAAAGGAAGGAAAAACAACATTGCCATAAATAATCTAATGGAATCATGGTGTAATTTAACTTGAAAACTAAAAAGAATGCTATCCCATTTTGTATCCCATGCAGGATAGAAAAGGTGTGGCATTAGCTTTCATCTGTTTTTTTCTTAATGCATACACATTTTAGAGTTTGAAGAAATTATAAAGGGAAGAATGCAAAGATGAAAAGAAAGAAAATAATATTCATCAAATAAACGCTATGTATTTGGCACTCTGGTAAACTTTCTAGACATTTTAGCTCACTCAATGCTCACAAAAATTCTATAAGGTTTGGGAGTATATTCTATTTACAAACAAATAATTAAAGAAAAGCAGAGATTAAGTCATTCACCTTAAGTCATATTATTATTGGAAGGTAGATCTGCATTGTGAACTTAGCACTGCTTTCTCTTTTAAAGGTGATTAAAATGAGTCAAAAGAGATTTAAAAAATAAGACAAAGTGAAAGCTAGAGTTCAGATTCTGTGACTTTGAAAGTAAGTGTTCTTTTCAATTCAGTTTCTCTGCTGGGACTGTTACATGCCTAATAACTAAGTATGAAAGTATTGAAGGGAAATAAAAGGAAAGATGTTGAGAAAATTGCATTTACCACAAACAGTATCTAGGCTTGTTATTTCTTTTTCTTCTTCCTATACATGGCCACAAAATCTAAACAAAAGGGCTTCAATAATTTTGAATCACAACTATAGTGCCCTGGTAATGTTTTTATGTAGCCTTTATTTTCCAATGCATTTCTTCTGTTACCTGCTGAGTATTCTTAGATTGTATATACTATGTGATAAAAAAATAAATAAATAAAACTTTGTAATTTTGTCCCTCATGAAACTGTTACGAAATTTAACGTTTTACTGCTCAATGTACAACAAGCCAATAAATTGTGAGACAAGTTATCACTGCTAGGAAGGGCAACTTAATTTGCAAAGCCATTAGATCAATAAAGTACTAGTGTCCCAAAGAATAACCTTGCCTGAGCTAGAATTCAGGCTTCTTTTGTACAAATAGAAAAGGAATGAAGTGAGAAATTTCCTAGTTCCAGTCAGCCTTCAGAGGAAATATGGTAATTCCTCCCTGCAGTCATTCACAGATGGGTGTTATCAGGATGTTCCCTATAAACTAAACAAAGGTATTTTCAACTTAACAGTCATTATCTAGGAGGCAGGGTTCCCAGAGATAAGGTCATTATGAATAATTTAAGCTTATAGGCAATATCCCTTTGGTGATTAACTTATACTAGAATACGAAAGTTCCTTGTTATTTTAAATTCTCTTGAATTCTTGCAAGACTAGAAATAGGTTAATTGATGTCATAGTTCTTTACTTGAAGTCGACATGAACACTCTGCAGCTTTGCTTTTGAGACTGAAGGTTTTCTTAAAGGATCAGTTCATTTCAGTTGCTCAGTCGTATCTGACTCTCTGTGACCCCATGTATCACAGCACACCAGGCCTCCCTGTCCATCATCAACTCCTGAAGTTCACTCAGACTCACGTCCATCCAGTCAGTGATGCCATCCAGGCATCTCATCCTCTGTTGTCCCCTTCTTCTCCTGCCCCCAATCCCTCCCAGCACCAGAGTCTTTTCCAATGAGTCAACTCTTCGCATGAGGTGGCCAAAGTACTGGAGTTTCAGCTTTAGCATCATTCCTTCTAAAGAAATCCCAGGGCTGATCTCCTTCAGAATGGACTGGTTGGATCTTTTTGCAGTCCAAGGGACTCTCAAGAGTCTTCTCCAAGGATACATAGTTTTTTTTTTTTTTTAATGTCATTTTATCTTTCCATACTTTACCATATGAAAGCAAATGTAAGCAAAGTGCTTCAAGAAGAGAAAATAAATATTTGTTATTTATTTAATTAATTTATTTATTGGCTGTGCTGGGTCTTTTTTGCTGTGCTTGGGATTTCTCTAGTTGCAGTGAGTAGGGGCTCCTCTTTTTTGTGGTGTGCTGGCTTCTCTTTAAGGTGGCTTCTTTTGTTGTGGAGCACGGTGTCTAGGCATGTGAGCTTCAGTAATTGTAACTCATGGGCCTTAAAGCATAGGCTCAGTAGTTGTGGTACATGGGCTTGTTTGCTCTGTGACATGTGAAATCTTCTTGGATGAGAGATAGAATCTGTGTATCTGCATTGGAAGCTGGATTTTTATCTACTGTTCCACCAGGGAAGGAAAAGTAGTTTAAGTGATTGCTTATTAGTTATTTGTTTTATTTAGTAACTGGTAAATTTTGCCTTATGGAACATTCAAAGTTTATAACAGTTTGTTTTCTCCTTGTGCTTATAACTTGGGAAGTCTGAGATCAATTTGTAGTAATTCTTGATAAATGCAGAAAATCTAAAGATATACATTTTTTATTGCTATTTATTTCTCTGGTCATAACTTACATATTTTACCTTCATGCTCCAATTCACTGTGTTTTTTTAATATTCATATTTATTATTATTATTAATTAATTGCATTTATTTAACTTGCTTTTGCATAGTCAATGAAGCAGAAATAGATGTTTTCCTGGAACTCTCTTGCTTTTTCCATGATCCAGTGGCTGTTGCCAATTTGATCTCTGGTTCCTCTGCCTTTGCTAAAACAAGCTTTACTGCCTATGCCAAAGCCTTTAACTGTGTGAATCACAATAAACTGTGGAAAATTCTGAAAGAGATGGGAATACCAGACCACTTGACTTGCCTCTTGAGGAACCTGTAGCCATGTCAGGAAGTAACAGTTAGAACAGGACATGAAGGAGTATGTCAAGGCTGTGTATTGTTACCCTGCTTATTTAATTTATATGCAGAGTACACCATGAGAAACACTGGGCTGGAAGAAACACAAGCTGGAATCAAGATTGCCAGGAGAAATATCAATACCTCAGATATGCAGATGACACCACCCTTATGGCAGAAAGTGAAGAGGAACTAAAATGCCTCTTGAGGAAAGTGAAAGAGAAGAGTGAAAAATTGGCTTAAAGCTCAACATTCAGAAAATGAAGATCATAGCATCTGGTCCCATCACTTCATGGGGAATAGATGGGGAAACAGTGGAAACAGTGTCAGGCTTTATTTTTCTGGGCTCCAAAATCACTGCAGATGGTGACTGCAGCCATGAAATTAAAAGACATTTACTCCTTGGAAGGAAAGTTATGACCAACCTAGAGAGCATACTAAAAAGCAGAGACATTACTTTGCCAGCAAATGTCCATCTAGTCAACACTGGTTTTTCCAGTGGTCATGTATGGATGTGAGAGTTGGACTGTGAAGAAAGCTGAGCACTTAAAAATTGATGCTTTTGAACTGTGGTGCTGGAGAAGACTCTTCAAAGTCCCTTGGACTGCCAGGAGATCCAACCAGTCCATTCTGAAGATCAGTCCTTGGTGTTCATTGGAAGGACTGATGCTGAAGCTGAAACTCCAGTACTTTGGCCACCTCATGCGAAGAGTTGAGTCACTGGAAAAGTGATGCTGGGAGGGATTGAGGGCAGGAGGAGAAGGGGCCAACAGAGGATGAGATAATTGGATGGCATCATTGACTCGATGCACATGAGGTGGGTGAACTGCAGGAGTTTGTGATGGACAGGGAAGCCTGGTATGCTGCAATTCATGGGGTTGCAAAGAGTTGGACATGACTGAGCAACTGAATTGAACTGAACTGAACTGATTTAACTTGCTTCCAATTCTTTGCAAAATGGAGGAATATAAGTAGAGAGCTAGTTAGCAAGGGGAAAAAAAAAGCTACACTTACTCAATGGCATTGTGTCAATCAGAGAAAGATTCATTTTTACAGTTTAATGAGAAATTTCTTTCAGGGATTTAAAGTTTTACCTGTTTGGCATGATTCCTAATCCCTACAAACCATGTCCTGCTTTCCATTTTGAAACAAAAGTAATGAATTGGATAAAGTAGGTAGAACTGGGCAAGTGTTTCTATCAAATTCATGGAATCTGAATTGTACATTATGGCTAAATTAACTAATATAATGTAGATGTGACTATTCAAATTGACTTCTTATTATTTTACTGTATATGTTGATTAGTTCTGTTTGTTACTATGTACTGCTTTTGATCACCTTGATTTTTTAAAAAATAAAATAAACGGTGATTAAAAGATATTTGAAATATTTTGCAAAGACTTTCTTAAGTAGCCTAACTGATATTAAGCAAAGATTAAAATTGACTCATAAAATCCATATCATATAGAATAAACTACAAAATAAAACTCTACTAGATTAAGAGTTCAGTTATTAGTGTCATCTAAGGGTCCCTTTAGGTCTTTCATTATTATTTTACAATATCTGTTTAAGATGAACAATAAGAGAAGAAATATGTCAGCTCTGGAGGGTTTTGCAATGTTATTGAGGGACTTTTCTGATTTTGGCTGTCACAATAAAATACAACCAATTCTAACTTCAATCTTTTTAATGTTAGGCTAAAAGTTCTAAGATATAACTCTAGCCTAAAACAGTAACTAGTCATCTAAAAGTAACCCTTTAAATTTCGCAATGATATAAGCCAAAACTCTAATACAAATGAGAGAGCTAATTCTTAGATCCATTGATAAGGAGTCCAGTGCCCTCAAGGAGGGTAATGGGACAAATATATATATATTTTTTTCCTACATTCCTTTTCTTAGTCACATAAGACACTTTTTTCTTAAGCTCTGAGTTGTTATGAGTTGAAACAATCTATTTTACCTAAGACTAATTTTCTTTAAGCCCAGAGCTAATGATTACACAACAAAACAACTCATCTTGCTCAAAAGGTGTGTTTTTCCTTAAGCTCTGTACAAATGACTATATACCAACAATACATCTTGCTTAAAGACATATGTCTCTTTTAACAAAAACCTTCTAGCTTTAGCTCCAGGAGTATCTCTCTCTTGGCTACTTCCATACAGGGCCAGAGCTCTAAAAACTAGTCCTTCTCATGGCTGTGCCTCCAAACTATATGGATGGAAGCACTGCTAGCAAGCACGATGTCTCTAAGAACATAGATTGGGAATCCCAATATTTGGCCACAGGAGAAGTACAGTGGGCTTTTTCTTTGATAGTGCTACCCCTTCCGTTCAGTCCCTCAGTTG
This sequence comes from Oryx dammah, assembly GCF_014754425.2. NCBI lineage: Eukaryota > Metazoa > Chordata > Mammalia > Artiodactyla > Bovidae > Oryx > Oryx dammah. Next base: position 59,733,896 of record NW_024070192.1, on the reverse strand, counting down.
TGTCTGACTTTTGCGACCCCATGGATTGCAGAACGCCAGGCTTCCCTGTCCATCAACAACTCCCAGAGCTTACTCAAACTCATATCCATCAAGTTGGTGATGCTGTCCAAACATCTCATCCTCTGTTGTTCCCTTCTCCTGTTGCCTTCAATCTTTCCCAGCATCAGGGTCTTTTTCAACAAATCAGTTCTTCACATAAGGTGGCCAAAGTATTGGAGTTTCAGCTTCATATTCAGTCCTTCCAATGAATATTCAGGGCTGATTTCCTTGAGGATTGACTGGTTTCATTCCCTTGTAATCCAAGGGACTCTCAAGAGTCTTCTACACCATCACAGTTCAAAAGCATCAACTCTTCGGTGTTCAGCTTTCTTCATAGTCCAACTTTCACTCCATACATGATTACTGGAAAAGCCATAGCTTTGTCTAGACAGAGCTTTGTCAGCAAACTAATATCTCTTCTTTTTAATATGCTGTCTAGGTTGGACTGAAAGGATATCCAACCAGTCCATCCTGAAGGAGATCAGCTCTGGGATTTCTTTGGAGGGAATGATGCTAAAGCTGAAACTCCAGTACTTTGGCCACCTCATGCGAAGAATTGACTCATTGGAAAAGACTCTGATGCTGGGAGGGATTGGGGGCAGGAGAAGAAGAGGATGACAGAGGATCAGATGGCTGGATGGCATCACTGACTCAATGGACGTGAGTCTGAGTGAACTCCAGGAGTTGGTGATGGACAGGGAGGCCTGGCATGCTATGATTCATGGGGTCACAAAGAGTCAGACACGACTGAGCGACTGAACTGAACTGAACTGAGGTTGGTCATAAATTTTCTTCCAAGGAGTAAGTATTTATTAATTGCATGGTCGCATTCACCATCTGCAGTGATTTTGGAGCCCCCTCCCAATAAAGTATGTCATTGTTTCCATTGTTTCCTCATCTATTTGCCATGAAGTGATGGGACTGGAAGCCATGATATTAGTTTTCTGAATGTTGAGTTTTAAGCCAATTTTTTCAATCTCCACTTTCATTTTCATCAAGAGGCTGCTTAGCTCTTTTCTTTTTCTGTCATAATGGTGGAGAAGGAAATGACAACCCATTTCAGTATTCTTTCCTGGAGAATCCTATGGATGGAGGAGACTGGTGGGCTGCTGTCCATAAGGTCACACAGAGTTGGACACAACTGAAGCGACTTAGCAAGCATGCACTGGAGAAGGAAATGGCAACCTACTCCAGTATTTTTGCCCAGAGAATCCCAGGGATGGAGGACCCTGGTGGGGTGCCATCTATGGGGTCGCACAGACTGAAGTGACTTAGCAGCAGCAGCAACAGCCATAAGGGTGGTATCATCTGCATATCTGAAGTTACTGATATTTCTCCTGGCAATCTTGATTCCACCTTGTGATTCATCTAGCCTGGTATTTCCCATAACACATTCTGCATAGAGGTTAAATAACCAGGGTGACAATATACAGCCTTAATGAACTCCTTTCCCAATTTGGAACCAGTCTGTTGCTCCATGTCCAGTTCTAACTGTTGCTTCCTGACCTGCATATAGGTTTCTTAAGAGGCAGGTCAGGTGGTCTGGTATTCCGATCTCTTTCAGAATTTTCCACAGTTTGTTGTGATCCACATAGTCAAAGGCTTTGGCATAGTCAATAAAGCAGAATTAGATGTTTTTATGGAAATGTCTTGCTTTTTCAATTGTCCAGTGGATGTTGACAATTTGATCTCTGGTTGCTCTGCCTTTTCCAAATCCAGCTTGACCATCTGGAAGTTCATGGTGCATGAACTGTTGAAGCCTGGTTTGAAGAATCTTGATAATTATTTTGCTAATGTGTGAGATGAGTGCAACTGTGAAGTAGTTTGAACATCTTTTGGCATTGCCTTTCTTTGGGATTTGAATGAAAACTGACCTTTTCTAGTCCTGTGGCCACTGCTGAGTTTTTCAAATTTGCTGTCATATTGAGTGCAGCATTTTCACAGCATCATCTTTTAGGGTTTGAAATAGCTCAACTGGAATTCCATCATCTCCAACAGCTTTGTCTGTAGTGATGCTTCATAAGGCCCACTTGATTTTATATTACAAGATATCTGGCTTTAGTTGAATGATCACACCATTTTGGTTATCTAGGTCATTAAGATCTTTTCTATATAGTTTTCTCTGTGCTCTTGCCACCTCTTCTTAATCTCTTCTGCTTCTGTTAGGTCTATGCCATTTCTGTTCTTTATTTTACCTGTCTTTGCATGAAATACTCCTTTGCTATCTCTACTTTTCTTGAAGAGATTTCTCGTCTTTCTCATTCTATTGTTTTCCTCTATTTCTTTGCACTGATCACTGGGAAATACTTTCTTATCTTTCTGTGCCATTCTTTGGAACTTTGTGTCCAAATGGGTATATCTTTCCTTTTCTCCTTTGCCTTTAACTTCTCTTCTTTTCTCGGGTATTATAAGGACTTCTCAGACAACCGTTTTGCAGTTATTTTTATTGTTGATTATCTTGATCACTGCCTCCTATAAATGTTTTAAATCTCCCTCCGTAGTTCTTCCAGCACTCTGTCAGAGTGAATCCCTTGAAACTAGTTGTCACTTCCACTGTGTAATCATAAGCGGTTTGGTTTAGGTCATATCTGAATTGTCAGGTCGTATTCCCTACTTTCTTCAATTTAAGCCTTAATTTTTCAATAAGGTGTTCATGATCTGAGTCGCAGTCAGCTCCTGGTCTTGTTTTTGCTGACTGTATAAAGTTTCTTCATCTTCAGCTGCAAATAATATAATCAATCTGATTTTAGTGATGTCCATGTATAGAGTGCTCCCTTGTGCTGTTGAAAGAAGGTGTTTGCTATGACCAATGCATTCTCTTGACAAAACTCTGTTAGCATTTACCCTGCTTCATTTTGTACTCCAAGGCCAAATTTGCTTGTTATTCTAGGTATCTCTTGAATTCCTACTTTTGCATTCCAATCCCCTATAATGAAAAGGACATCTCTTGGGAGATGTTAATTCCAGAAGGTCTTGTAGATCTTCACAGAACCGTTCAACTTCAGCTTCTTCAGCATTACTGGTTGGGACATAGACTTGCATTACTGTGACATTGAATGGTTTGCCTTGGAAACCAACTTAGATCATTCTGTTGTCTTTGAGACTGCATCCAAGCACTGCATTTCGAACTCTTTTGTTGACTATGATGGTTACTCCATTTCTTCTAAGGGATTCTTTCCCACAGTAGTAGATATAATGGTCATCTGGGTTAATTTCACCCATTCCAGTCCATTTTCGCTCACTGATTCCTAAAATGTCAATGCTAATTCTTGCCATCTCCTGTTTGATCGCTTCCAATTTACCTTGATTCATGGACCTAACATTCCAGGTTCCTATGCAATATTATTCTTTACAACATTGGGATTTACTTCCATCACAAGTCACATCCACAACTGGGTGTTATTTTTGCTTTGGCTCAAACTCTTAATTCTTTCTGCAATTATTTCTCCACTATTCTCCAGTAGCATATTTGGGCACCTATCAACCGGGGAGGTCATCTTTCAGTTTCCTATCTTTATGACTTTTCATACTGTTTATGGGGTTCTCAAGACAAGAATAGCGGATGAGACAAATCTCTCCTGTGGCTTCTGTCTCAACTCCCTAATATTTCCTTTTGTGAAATATGTGGAAATAAACTGGAAAGATTGTGACTCTAGTAACTCTAGTAACAACCCTAGTAACTCAAGGACAAGTCACATTTTCCTCAGTAGTCAACCCTCTACCACATCTTTTGCCATCACATAAACTGGAGTGGCAACACAGAGAAGAGCATCTTAGGTTTTGTTGTTGTTGTTCGCCACTTCTACTGCAGTCAGAACAGACATATGGAATATGTAACCTAGTGGTTCCAGCTTGGGAAACATTCCAGAAAACTACTCTGTTCCACCCTGGGTGGCACTAGAGGGAAAGGGGAAATCAAGCCATGTTCTTAATGATGAGGAACTGGAAATCAATTTGGGATGCCATCAGGTATACTCCTGGATCATTTCTGTTCCACCTCAATGGAACGAGGAGGGCTGACAGGAACAACGAAGGCACCTGTGTCAGTAGGGGGCAGACTAAGTCTGACCAGGGAAGGAAAACTTCAATGGAAAGTCTATCTCCACCCTGATCTAGAGGAGATAGGATTGCCTCTGGTAGAAAAATGCCACAGCTGTGGATGCCACTTTTTTTTCCTCTTTCAGAAGGGAGCTAACAGTTCCAGACCTTTAAAATGCATTTTGAGAGACTGGGATAAGTTTGATTCCCAGAGCTTAACCTTACTTGGAGAAATGTAATGCATATCTTAGGACATATGCTGACTCCTGACTCAAAAACTCAGTTTTGGAAAAAGTTAATGCCTATAAAGATGAATGGTTTGGTAATAAATCAACAGGAAAGAGGGAGGATGAAATATCTGCCCTTTCTTCTGGGAATCAGGCAGTCTCTATAACAGAGCCAGATTGGTGCTATAACATAGCTAAAGGAAGGTGGTATCAGAGCCACTTTGCTAGATGTATTCTTGAAGGACTCAAGTTAATGTGCACTAAGAGTTTAAATTATTCTAAGTTGGCTGACATAGAACAGACACAGAAAGAAGCTCCTGATAAATTCCTGGATAGACTTTGGGAGGCTTTTCACGAGTTTACTAATGTTGATCCTGAAAGTGCAGAAGAGAGGGAGGAATGATCTTACGTGGTAGGCTTCTCACTCAGTCGGCTCCAGATACCTGCCATAAGTTACTAAAACAGGCATATGGACAAAGTTATTCTTTAAGTAACCTCTTGCAACTGGCTCAGGCAGTTTATTATGGCAGAGAATACAAGGAGGAAAACAGGAGACAGAAAAGAACCAGGCAAAAGACTGAAGCCCCAGCAATGGCTGTTAGATTCACTCTGAAACAGCCTGAAGAGAAAAATGCCCAGAGGAACCCAGGTGAACAAGGACAGACTTACTATTAAGGTGGAAAGGAGGGACATTTCAAGTGAGATTGTACTCAGGCATCTAAGCCATACTCAACTCCATGTCCAGTCTGCAAAGGACCACACTGGAGAAGAGACTGCCCTCAGAAGTATAGGTCTCAGGGGTCAGACTCTCAAGACAATCAGGACTAAAGGTGCCCTGGGGTCCACATAATACAAGTTCCCATCCTAATAACACCTGAGGAACCCTGGGTATTAATAACTGTGTGTGTGTGTGTGTGGCAGGGGGGAATGAGTTGATTTCCGTTTGAAAACTCAGGCAACTTTCTCTGTGCTCAGTGGAGCCCTTGGCCCACTTCCCTCCCAATCTATCACCATAATGGGACTGTTTGGACAAGCCAAATGTTATGACTTCAATCATCCTTTAAACTGCAAATGGGACTCTGTGCTGTTTTCAAACGAATTTCTGATTGTGTCAGAGTCTCCCCCACCCCTTCTGGGGAGGGATATACTAAGCAAGATCCAGGCCTCTGTATACATTAATATGGAGACCGTCCTTTCTCTCCCATTAATTGAACAAAATATAAATGCTAGAGTGTGGGCTGATGGAAAAACTGTGGGTTGAGCACAAAATGCTGTTCCTGTCATTATCAAGCTCAAAGATCCTCACCTATTTTCACATCAAAAACAGTAGCAACTAAAGCCTGAGGTTAAGGAAGAGTTAAAACCCATTATTGAAAATTTAAAGAAATGAGGGCTGTTAATTCTCTGTAACAGTCCATGCAACACTCCTATTTTGGGTATAAAAAAGTCAAATGATAAATAGAAACTAGTTAAAGGTTTAAAAATAATAAATAAGGCTGTGGTTCCTTTCCACCCTGTGGTGCCTAATCCTTATACTTTATATTCTGAAATTCCTGAGTGAGCCAAATATTTTTCAGTCATTGATTTGAAGGATACCTTCTAGAGTTAAACCTATAGTAAATCATCTTCTACCAATGCCTTTAAGACAACTGAGAAGAGTCTTGAGCATTACAGGCTATTAACACATTTGGATTCCAGGTTATGGGGAACTTGCCAGACCTTTATATAAACATAACTGAAAACTCAACACAACAAAACCGATAAGCTTATATAGTCATCAGAGACTCAAGATGCCTTTATGTCTCTTTAAATTGCTCTTTTACAGGCTTCTGCTTGAAGCTTGCCCACAGGGTCAGAATTTAATCTGTTTATTACTCAAAAGAAAAGTATGGCCTTGGCAGTCATGGCACAAACCCAAGGGTCTCATCAGCAACCTGTAGAATCCATGAAATTATTCTCAGGTTTGGACTGCCATGGAACCTTCACAGTAACAATGGCTCCACCTTTAAAGCTGCTATGACCCAAAGTGTTCAAAGCTCTAGGAACAGAATACTACTTACACTGTTCCTGGAGACCCCAATCTTCAGGAAAAGTTGGAAAGGCTAATGACATTATTAAGAGGTATTAAGAGGTATCTGCATAAGCTAACTCAGAAAACACAAGACAGTTGGTTTAAAGTTTTACCCAGAGTATTAATGAGGGTGCAAACTGCCCCTAAGAAGAAGGGACGGTTTCCTTTTGAATGTCTTCAAGGCAGGCCACTTTTGTGCACAGATATTGTCTTAGATCTTGAAGCCTTAGAATTAACTATGTGACTCAGCGTTCAGCCTTTCAACAGACATTATGAGAACTCCAGGAGGTAACTCCTGACCCAGCCTCTGACTCAGACAAGCTGTTGTGTGAGCAGAAGTCCTGATAAAATATATTGGGATATGGGGGACAATCTCTATGTTGTCCTGGTATGAAAGGCTTCTACTAGGTTATTCTTTCTTCTCCCACAGTTTCAAAGGGCCAGGAATGACCCATGTGCATCACATTTGAGTTAAATGTGGCACCATGACCGAGTCTAAGTGATGTCATTTTTATGTTTTTAGTTTCCATGCTTCTATTTTTCAGAAGGGCCTGATAAATTAGGTAGGCTTGCTTCTGCTGACTTCTAAACTCCAGAGTCTATTGTTTGACCCTTAAGTCAATGCCTTCCTGTCCTGGGCTAATTCTTTCATTGCATTTCATAATCGGTCTAATTGCTGGGTCTGCAGAGTGCACCCTTCCTCATCAGTGGAGGGCTTCACATGGTGGGTTTCTCTGCTTCAGAAAAAAGACTTTCTTCAACTCTGCAAAAACCTTTACCAACAGCAATCATATGTGACTGCCTATTTTTAATCTGATGACATCTAACAATCCTAAAATGGAATGGTGCAACACTTTGTTACCTTAACTATGGACTTAATGTGGCTTTTAACTTTGATTATGTTTTAACTTGGTTTAATGACTATTTTGCCTTATATCTGTGACTGTATAATGGGGCTTGTTTCTAACTGTCTAAAAACTTTAAGTTGCAAATTATTATTCAAGCTCCTACAAGTGCCACAGCTTTTTCCAACTATTACATAAGGTCCTTGGATCAGAGACCATCAATATGAGGGTAAAGAGAATATACTGCCTCAACAATTTAGGGGCTGAGCCCTGGCCAGCAGGAATCAGCTAAAGAATGAGAGCAACATCCCTTTCCCTGGCATCCATATTCTTCTAAGTCCATGAAAAAGGGGAATGAGAGAGCTAATTCTTCGGAAGGTTAATAAGGAGTCTGGGGCCCTTGAGGAGGAGAAAAGGGCAAACATGTTTTTGTTTCTTTTTATATTTTTCCACATTCCCTGTATTAGTCACATAAGACACTTTTTTTCTTCAGATCAGATTTGTGGCAACAATGTATTTTACCTAAGACTAACCATCAGTTCAGTTCAGTTCAGTCACTCAGTCGTGTCTGACTCTTTGCGACCCCATGAATCGCAGGAGGCCAGGCCTCCCTGTCCATCACCATCTCCCAGAGTTCACTCAGAGTCACGTATATCGAGTCCGTGATGCCATCCAGCCATCTCATCCTGGGTCGTCCCCTTCTCCTCCTGCCCCCAATCCCTCCCAGCATCAGAATCTTTTCCAATGAGTCAACTTTTCACATGAGGTGGCCAAAGTACTGGAGCTTCAGCTTTAGCATCATTAATTCCAAAGAAATCCCAGGGTTGATCTCCTTCAGAATGGACTGGTTGGATCTCCTTGCAGTCCAAGGGACTCTCAAGAGTCTTCTAACCAACACCACAGTTAAAACGCATCAATTCTTCGGTGCTCAGCCTTCTTCACAGTCCAAGTCTCACATCCATACATGACCACAGGAAAAACCATAGCCTTGACTAGATGGACCTTAGTCGGCAAAGTAATGTCTCAGCTTTTGAATATGCTATCTAGGTTGGTCATAATTTTTTTTTCCAAAGAATAAGCATCTTTTAATTTCATGGCTGCAGTCACCATCTGCAGTGATTCTGTAGCCCCCCCCCAAAAAAAAAGTCTGACACTGTTTCTACTGTTTCCCCATCTATTTCCCATGAAGTGATGGGACCAGATGCCATGATCTTCATTTTCTGAATGTTGAGCTTTAAGCCAACTTTTTCACTCTCCTCTTTCACTTTCATCAAGAGGCTTTTTAGTTCTTCTTCACTTTCTGCCATAAGGGTGGTGTCATCTGCATGTCTGAAGTTATTGATATTTCTCCTGGCAATCTTGATTCCAGCTTGTGTTTCTTCCAGTCCAGCGTTTCTCATGATGTACTCTGCATATAAGTTAAATAAGGAGGGTGACAATATACAGCCTTGACGTATTCCTTTTCCTATTTGGAACCAGTCTGTTGTTCCATGTCCAGTTCTAACTGTTGCTTCCTGAGGAGCATACAGATTTCTCAAGAGGCAGGTTAGGTGGTCTGGTATTCCCATCTCTTTCAGAATTTTCCACAGTTTATTGTGATCCACACAGTCAAAGGCTTTGGCATAGTCTAACCATGAATCAAGGCAAATTGGAAGTGATCAAACAGGACAAGGCAAGAGTGAACATTGACATTTAGGAATCAGTGAACTAAAATGGACTGGAATGGGCGAATTTAACTCAGATGATCATTATACCTACTACTATGGTCAAGAATTCGTTAGAAGAAATAGAGTAGACATTATAGTCAACAAAAGGGTCCAAAATGCAGTACCTGGATTCAGTTTCAGAAATGATAGAATGATCTCTGTTTGTTCCCAAGGCAAAACATTCAATATCACGGTAATCCAAGTCTATGCCCCGACCAGTAATGCTGAAGAAACTGAAGCTGAATGGTTCTATAAAGACCTATAAAACCTTCTAGAATTAACACCCCCAAAATATGTCCTTTTCATTATAGAGAACTGGAATGCAAAAGTAGTAAGTCAAGAAACACCTGGAGTAACAGGCAAATTTAGCCTTGGAGTACAGAATGAAGTAGGGCAGAGGTTAATAGAGTTCTGTCAAGAGAATGCAATGGTCATAGCAAGCACCCTCTTCCAACAACACAAGAGAAGTCTCTACACATGAACATCACCAGATGGTCAACCCTGAAATCAGATTAATTATATTCTTTGCAGCCAAAGATAGAGAAGCTCTATACATTCAACAAAAACAGGACCATGAGCTGACTGTGGCTCAGATCATGAAATCTTTATTGCTAAATTCAGACTTAAATTGAAGAAAGTAGGGAAAACCACTAGACCATTCAGATATGACCTAAGTCAAATCCCTAACGACTATACAGTGGAAGTGAGAAATAGATTTAAGGGACTAGATCTGATAAACAGAATGCCTGATGAGCTATAGATGGAGGTCCATGACATTGTACAGGAGAAAGGGATCAAAACCATCCACAAAAAAAAAAAAAGAAAGAAAGAAAGAAAGAAATGCAAAAAAGCAAAATGGCTGGCTGAGGAGGTCTTACAAATAGCTGTGAAAAGAAGAGAAGCCAAAAGCAAAGGAGAAAGGAAAGATATACCCATTTGAATGCAGAGTTTGAAAGAATAGCAAGGAGAGATAAGAAAGCCTTTCTCAATGTGGGGGGGGGGAACAGAGGAAAACAGTAGAATGGGAAAGGCTAGAGATATCTTCAAGAAAATTAGGATATCAAGGGAACACTTCATGCAAAAATGGGCAAAATAAAGAGCAGAAATGGTATGAACCTAACAGAAGCAGAAGATATTAAGAGGTGGCAAGAATACACAGAAGAAATGTACAAATAAGATCTTCACGACCCATGGTGTGAACACTCCCCTAAAGCCAGACATCCTGGAATGTGACATCAAGTGGTCCTTAAAAAGCATCAGTATGAACAAAGCTAGTGGAGGTGATGGAATTCCAGTTGGGCTGTTCCAAATCCTGAAAGATGATGCTGTGAAAGTGCTGCACTCAATATGCCAGAAAATCTGGAAAACTCAGCAGTGGCCACAGGCCTGGAAAAGGTCAGTTTTTACTCCAATCCTAAAGAAAGGCAAGGCTAAAGAATGCTCACAATCAATACCACACAATTGCACTCATCTCACATGCTAGCAAAGTAATGCTCAAAATTTTCCAACCCAGGCTTCAACAATATGTGAACCATGATATTCCAGATGTCCAAACTGGTTTTAGAAAAGGCAGAGGAACCAGAGATCAATTGCCAACATCCACTGGATCATGAAAAGAGCATGAGAGTTCCAGGAAAACATCAATTTCTGCTTTATTGACTGTGCCAAACCCTTTATTTGTGGATCTCAATCAGTTAGGTTCAGTCACTCGGGCATGTCCAACTCTTTGTGATCTGATGAATCGCAGCACACCAGGCCTCCTTGTCCATCACCAACTCCTGGAGCCTACCCTAACTCATGTCCATTGAGTCAGTGATGCCATCCAACCAGCTCATCTTCTGTTTTCCCCTTCTCTTCCTACCTTCAATCTTACCCAGCATCAGGGTCTTGTCAAGTAAGTCAGCACTTCACATCATGGGGTCAAAGCATTGGAGTTTCAGGTTCAATATCAGTCCTTCTAATGAACACTCAGGACTGATTTCCTTTAGGATGGACTGGTTGGATCTCCTTGCTGTCCAAGGGACTGTCAAGAGTCTCCTCCAACACCACAGTTCAAAAGCATCAGTTCTTCAGTGCTCAGTTTTCTTTTTAGTCCAAGTCTCACATCCATATATCACTAGTGGAAAAACCATAGCCTTGACTAGATGGACTTTTGTTGGCAACGTAAGGTCTCTGGTTTTTAATATGCTGTATAGGTTGGTCATAACTTTCCTTCCAAGGAGTAAGCATCTTTTAATTTCATGGCTGCAATCACCATTTGCAGTGATTCTGGAGCCCCCCAAAATAAAATCAGTCACTGATTCCACTGTTTTCCCATCTATCTTCCATGAAGTGATGGGACCGGATGCCATGATATTAGTTTTCTGAATGTTGAACTTTAAGTCAACATTTTCACTGTCCTCTTTTACTTTCATCAAGAGGCTCTTTAGTTCTTCTCTTTCTGCCATAAGGGTAGTGTCGTCTGCATATCTGAGATTATTGATATTTTTCCTGGCAATTTTGATTCTAGCTTGTGCTTCATCTAGCCCAACGTTTCTCATGATGTACTCTGAATATAAGTTAAATAATCAGGGTGACAATATACAGCCTTGATGTACTCCTTTTCCTATTTGGATCCAGTCTGTTGTTCCATGTCCAGTTCTAACTGTTGCTTCCTGACCTGCATACAGGTTTCTCAAGAGGCAGGCTAGGTGGTCTGGTATTCCCATCTCTTTCAGAATTTGCCATAGTTTATTGTGATCCACACAGTCAAAGGCTTTGACATAGTCAATAAAGCAGAAGTAGATGTTTTTCTGAAACTGTTTTTTTTTTTTTTTCCCCATGATCCAGCAGACGTTGGCAATTTGATTTCTGTTTCCTCTACTTTTTCTAAAACCAGCTTCAACATCTGGAAGTTCAGAGTTCACATAGTGCTGAAATCTGGTTTTCAGAATTTCGAGCATTGCTTTACTAGTTGTGAGATGAGTGCATTTGTGTGATAGTTTGTGCATTCTTTGGCATTGCCTTTCTTTGGGATTGGAATGAAAACTGACCTTTTTGAGTCCTGTGGCCACTGTTGAGTTTTACAAATTTGCAGACATATTGAGTGCAGCACTTTCACAGCATCATCTTTTCGGATTTGAATAAAATGTGGGTGTGAATAGGATGTGAGTGTGTATCATAATAAACTGGATAATTCTGAAAGAGACTGGGATACCAGACCACCTGACTATCTCTTGAGAAATCTGTGTGTGGGTCAGGAAGCAACAGTTAAAACTGGACATGGAAAAACAGACTGTTTTCAAATAGGAAAAGAAGCACTTCAAGGCTGTATACTGTCACCATGAGAAATGCTGGGCTATGAATCACAAGCTGGAATCAAAACTGCTGGCAGAAATATAAATATCCTCAGATATGCAGATGACACCACCCTTATAGAAGAAAGTGAAGAACTAAAGTATCTCTTGATGAAAGTGAAAGAGGAGACTGAAAAAGTTGGCTTAGAGCTCAACATTCAGAAAGCAAAGATCATGGCATCCGTTCCCATCATTTCATGGCAAATAGATGTCACTTAAATCCTGGAAGCATAGAGAGTCCTATACAGGATAAACTCAAGGAAGATCATGCCAAGACTAATATTAATCAAACAAACAAACAAAATTAATACAAAGAAATAATATTAACATCAAAAAGGGAATAATAAGAAATAGCATACATGGGAATGCTTATAAAGTTATTAGCTAATTTTTCAGCAGAAACTCTGCAGGTCAGAAGAGAATGGTATGATATACTTAAAGTGATGAGAGTGGAAAGCCTACAATCAAGAATAATTGATCCAGCAAGCTCTCATTCAGATTCTATGCATAAATAAAAAACTTGAGATTAACAAAAGCTAAGAGAATTCAACAGTTTCAAGCTTCCTTTACAACTAATACTAATGACCCTCACAACTAGGGCATCTATCAGACAATGGTGTGGGACCTTGTTACTCAAGGGGACAGGAGGCATGCCTGAGTGACCATGGAGGACATGGAAAGGAGCTGAGAGGGTAAGAGACAGGAAAGCAGGGGTCTCCAAATGGAAGGAATAGGCTGCAAGTGTCAGACTTTTTTTTTTTTTTTTAATCTCTTTCTTAAGCGGTAAGAGAAAACAAACTAGTGATATATTTTTCCCCTTCTCTATACAAATTTAAAAAGAAGTTTCTCTTAAAATACTGTGTTGTCATAATGACACCTGGTTCCACCTGAACTTAACTTTTCTCCAATTTTGAGCTAGCCAATGCATTTTTCTTATAGAAATGTTTGTCTTAAGCTATGTTACTGTGTTATGCATTTACCCCTGACTCTGTCTTCAAATAGGTTCTCCTACAGGCTCAGAACTGACTTGACAAACCAGTAGATTACCCTCATACATTGCTCGCCTAATCTATGTTAACAGAACTATTTGTATGGTAATCTGCCTTTCTTCAAAATTCAAGTCAATCATTTTGTGGCCCAGAATGACTCACCTGGTGCCAAGACTTATCTCAAAATGCACCTTGTGGGTGAGAGGCCTGGTGCCATTCTCTGAGTTTTGAGACATTCCTTTCTTTCATTAACAGACTGCTAGTAACTATATAACATCCAGCAAAAGACTAGCAGGAAGGTATTCTTTCTGCACCCTTCTGATGTGTATGTCAAAAGCTTTCTCTATCTCTTTTATAGTTTAATAAAACTTTATTACACAAAAGCTCTAAGCCATCAAGCCTCCTCTCTGGCCCTGGATTGAATTCTTCTCCTCTGGAGCAAGAATTCCAGCATCTTTCATGGTTCAGTAACAACCTTTTGGAGTGAGGAGGAAGGAGAGATGGAGAAGAGAAGGGAATGGCTCCCCTGAGGGGCAGTTGAGGGAGAAAAAGTGTTTCCATGCCTGGTGAGGTCTACTTACCAACAGGGGATTAAACAAGGACAGGGAGAGATCCTTGGGAGTTCAGAGAATCAGAGGGGAATGCTGCTATTTCCCCATCCATTTGTACCCAGAGTGCTTTCTGGGTTCCTGGGCTGGTCCTCCACCTTCCAGGTCCCCTTCAGCTCAGGAGGGAGAGATGGAGGAGGGAGGAAGCATAGAGGCAGACAGGGAGGCACCCTCCAGGAGCCCAGGATTGGGGATTAATGTTATAGTGTTTTCCCCACCCATACAGCCTGCTGGGACCCTGGGCCTTGTTGCCCACCTTCTGAGGCATTCCTCTGCTGTGTGGATCCCATGGACTCGGGGGGCAGGGGGGTAGGGAGGTGGGGAAGGAAGCGTAGAAATAAATGAGGAGGGAACAATGAGGGTTGGATGATTAGGGGAAGTTATTTAGGGTTTCCCCTCACACACCTGGGCCCCAGGAACCTGCTGAGGTCCCAGGACTGGCTCTCTCTATTCTGAGGCTGGAGAAACTCTGGCATCCCTACAGTCTTTTTTGTTGTTGTTGCTAATTATTGTGGTTATGTTTTACTTTCTGGTTCTCTCATTTATATTTTTATTTATTTTTTTATAATCTATCTGTTTACTTTATAATTTTATGTTTTATTCTTTGTTCTTATGGTCCTTTTATTCTTTTTTAAATGTTGATTCTCAGGCCTGTGATCAAGCCTGAATTTCCCTGGTGGGAGCAGTAAGTTTGAATTACTACACTAAAAAAAGAGCCTCACTCTAGTGATTATGAGTCAGAGTGAGTTCTCATAGCATCCTCATCTCAGCACCCAAACCTGAATCTACCAATATGCCTGCAAATGTCAGTGTTGGAAACCTCACGCCAAATGAACAGGGACAAAGTCATACGCATGAAAAATTTAGATGAAGAAAAAAAAAAAGTTATAGATGAAGCAGTAAGGTAAAAACCTATGACACAAAATAAATAAAGAGGAAATAGGCAATCTAGCTGGGAAATAATTCAGAGAAATAGTAGTAAAGGTGATCTAAAATTTCAGAAATAAGATGCAGGCATAAATCAAGAAAATATGGGAAAGGCTTAAAAGAGACCTAGAAGAACTAAAGAACAGAGATGAACAACACAATAACATAAATAAAAATACAGTAGAAGGAATCACTAGCAGAATAACTGAGGCAGAAGGATGGGTCAGTGAGCTTGAAATAAAATGGTGGAAAAAAACTGTTGAGAAGCAGGATAAAGAAAAATAAATGAAAATAATTGAAGACAGACTCAGAGAATTATGGGACAACAAAAAGTGCATCAATATTTGAATTATAGTGGTCCCAATTAAAAAGAGAAAGAGAAAGTGCCTGAGAAATTGTTTGAAGAGATTATAGTTAAGGACTTCTATAATAAGGGAGGGAAAATAGTGATCCAAATCCAGAAAGTGATGTCCCATGATAAAAACTAGGAGAAAAACAAACAAACAAACAAAATACTTAAATTAACAAAAAACATAAATGCAAAGAGAAAATATGAAATACAGCAAAGGAAAAACACAAAATAACATACAAGGGAATCACCATACAATTTTCAGCTAATTTTTCTGCAGAAATTTTACAAGCCAGAAAGGAGTGACAGGATATATTTGGAGTGGTGAAAGAGAAATACTTCCAACTAGAATGAATTTACCCAGTAAGTATCACATTAAAATTTGACATAGAAATAAAAAGTTTTGTAGACAAACAAAAGCTAAAATCATGAGATCCTTATAGCAAAATTCAGTTCTAAATTGAAGTAGAGAAAACCATAAGACCATTCAAGTATGACCTAAATCAAATCCTTTATGATTATACAGTAGAGGTGAAAATAAAATCAAGGAATTTGATCTGGTAGACAGAGTGCCTGAAGAACTAAGGATGGAAGTTTGTAACATTGTACAGGAGGCATGTCCAAAACCATTCCCCCAAAAAAAGAAATGCAAGAAGGCTAACTGATTGCCTGAAGAGGCATTAAAAATAGATGTGAAAAGAAGGGAAGTGAAAGGCAAAGGTGAAAGAGAAGGGTACACCCAAATTAATGAAGAATTCCAGAGAATAGCGAGGAGAGATAAGAAAGGCTTTTTACGTGAACAATGCAAAGAAGTAGGGGAAAACAATAGAATCAGAAAGACTATCAATCTCTTCAAGAAAATTGGAGACATCAGGGGAATATTTAAGGCAAGATAGGCAAAATAATGGACAGAAACAACAAGGATCTAAAAGAGCCAGAAGATATTAAGAAGACGTGACAACAATATACAGAAAATTATACAAAAATAAAAGGTCTTAATGACCCGGATAACCATGATGGTGTGGTCACTCACCTAGTCAGACATCATGGAGTGTGATGTCAAATGGGAATAAGGAAATATCACTATAAATAAATCTACTTCAACTGATGGAATTCTAGCTGAGCTATTTCAAATCCTAAAACATGATGCTGTTAAAGAGCTGCAGTCATTATGTCAATACATTTAGAAAACTCAGCAAGTCACAAGACTAACAACAGTCAGT
Source organism: Oryx dammah (assembly GCF_014754425.2). NCBI lineage: Eukaryota > Metazoa > Chordata > Mammalia > Artiodactyla > Bovidae > Oryx > Oryx dammah. The sequence goes on along the minus strand of NW_024070192.1, from coordinate 59,717,539 downwards.
GTTCATTCCAATCCCAAAGAAAGGCAATGCCAAAGAATGTCAAACTACCATACAATTGTGCTGATCTCACATTCTAGCAAGGTTATGCCCCAAATTCTTCAACATTATATGAATTGATAACTCTAGTATGTACAAGCTGGGTTTAGAAAAGGCAGAGGAACCAGACATCAAACTGCCAACATCTGTTGGATCAGAGAAAAGTCAAGGGAATTCAAGAAAAACATATATTTCTGTTTCACTGACTATCAACATTGTGGATCACAACAAACTGTAGAAAATTCTTGAAGAGATGGGAAAACCAGAAAACCTTACCTGACTGCTAAGAAATCTGTATGCAGGTAAAGAAGCAACAGTTAGAGCCAGACATGGAATGATGGAAGGGTTTATATTGGGAAAGGAATACATCAAGGCTGTATAATGACACCCTGCTTATTTAGCAGAGTTAGTTAGTTCAATCACTCAGTCATGTCTGACTCCTTCTCACCCCATGGACTGGAGTATACCAGGCCATCACCAACTCCCAAAGCGTACTCGAACTCACGTTCATTGACTCGGTGATGCCATCCAAACATCTCATTCTCTGCCATCCACTTCTCTTCCTGCCTTCAATCTTTCCCAGCACCAGGGTGTTTTCCAATGAGTAGAATATTCATATCAGGTGGCCAAGGTACTGGAGTTTCAGCTTCAGCAATGAATATTCAGGACTGATTTCCTTTAGGATTGACTCATTTGATCTTCTTGCAGTGCAAGGGACTATCAAGAGTCTTCTCCAAAACCATAGCTCAAAAGCATCCATTATTCAGTGCTCAGCCTTTTTATAGTCCAACTCTCACATCCACACATCACTAATGGAAAAACCATAACTTTAAATTTGTCAGTATATTAATGTATTTGCTTTTTAATATGCTGTCTAAGTTTGTTTTAGCTTTTCTTCCAAGGTGCAAGCATCTTTCAAATTCCTGGCTGCAGTCACCATCTGCTGTGATTTTTGAACCTAAGAAAATAAAATCTGTCACTGTTTCCATTGTTTCCCCATCTATTTGCCATGAAGTGATGGGACTAAATTCCATGACCTTAGTGTTTTGAATGTTGAGATTTAAGACAGCTTTTTCACTCTCCTTTTTCATTTTCATCAAGAGGCTCTTCAGTTCTTTGTTTTCTGCCATAAGGGTGGTGTTATCCATATATCTGAGGTTATTGATATTTCTCTTGGCAAACTTGATTCCAGCTTTTGCTTTATCCAGCCCAGGATTTCACATGATGTAATCTGCATAGAAGTTAAATAAGCAGAGTAACAATATACAGACATGACATACTCCTTTCTCAACTTGGAACTAGGCCATTGTTCCATGTCCTGTTCTAAATGTGGCTTCTTAACATGCATACAAATTTCTCAGGGGGCAGGTCAGTTGATCTGGTATTCCCATCTCTTGAAGAATTTTCCATAGTATATTGTAATCTATAGAGTCAAAGGATTTAGTGTAGTCAATAAAATAGAAGTAGATATTTTTCTGGAATTCTCTTGCTCTTTCTATAATCCAGCAGATGTTGGGAAATTAATCTCTGATTCCTCTGCCTTCTTAAAATTCAGTTTGAACACAGGGAAGTTCTCAGTTAAACGTACTTTAGAAGCTTAGCTTGGAGAATTTTGAGCATTGATTTGCTAGCATGTGAGATGATTGCAATTGTGCAGTAGTTTGAACATTCATTGGCATTGTGTTTCTTTGGAATTAGAATGAAAGCTGACCTTTTCCAGTCCTGTGGCCACTGATGACTTTTCCAAATTTGTTGACATTTTGAGTGCAGCACTTTCACAGCATCATCTTTTAGGATTTGGAATAGCTCAACTGGAATTCCATCACCTCTACTTGCTTTGTTTGTAGTGATGCTTCCTAAGGCTCACTTGACTTCACATTCCAGGAGGTATGGCTCTAGGTGAGTGATTACAATATCACGGTTATTTGGGTCATTAGGAAATCTTTTATATAGTTCTTCTGTGTGTTCTTACCACCTCTTAGTGTCTTCTGCTTCTGTTAGTTAATTAGTTCAGTCTCAGTTGTGTCTGACTCTTCGTGACCTCATGAATTGCAGCATGCCAGGTCCCCCATCCATCACCAACACCTGGAGTTCACTCAGACTCACATCCATCGACTCAGTTATTCCATCCAGCCATTTCATCCTCTGTCGTCCCCTTCTCCTTCTGCCCCTGATCCCTCCCAGTACACAGTCTTTTCCAATGAGTCAACTATTCACATGAGGTGGCCAAAGTACTGGAGTTTCAGCTTTAGCATCATTCCTTCCAAAGAAATCCCAGGACTGATCTCCTTCAGAATGGATTGGTTAGATCTCCTTGCAGTCGACGGGACTCTCAAGAGTCTTCTCCAACACCACAGTTCAAAAGCATCAATTCTTCGGGGCTCAGCCTTCTTCACAGTCCAACTCTCACATCCATACATAACCACAGGAAAAACCACAGCCTTGACTTAACGGATCTTAGTCAGTAAAGTAATGTCTTTGCTTTTGAATATACTATGTAGGTTGGTCATAACTTTTCTCCAAGGAGTAAGCGACTTTTCATTTCATGGCTGTAGTCACCATCTGCAGTGATTTTGGAGCCCCTCCCAAAAATAAAGTTTGACACTGTTTCCATTGTCTCCCCATCTATTGCCCATGAAGTGATGGGACCAGATGCCATGATCTTCATTTTCTGAATGTTGAGCTTTAAGCCAACTTTTTCACTCTCTGCTTTCACTTTCCTCAAGAGGCTTTTTAGTTCCTCTTCACTTTCTGCCATAAGGGTGGTGTCATCTGCATATCTGAGGTTATTGATATTTCTCCCAGAAATCTTGATTCCAGCTTGTGTTTCTTCTAGTCCAGCGTTTCTCATGATGTACTCTGCATAGAAGTTAAATAAGCAGGGTGACAATATACAGCCTTGACATACTCCTTTTCCTATTTGGAACCAGTCAGTTGTTCCATGTCCAGTTCTAACTGTTGCTTCCTGACGTGCATACAGATTTCTCAAGAAGCAGGTTAAGTGGTCTGGTATTCCCATCACTTATAGAATTTTCCACAGTTTATTGTGATCCACACAGTCAAAGGCTTTGGCATAGTCAATAAAGCAGAAATAGATGTTCCTCTGGAACTCTCTTGCTTTTTCCATGATCCAGGGGATGTTGGCAATTTGATCACTGTTTTCTCTGCCTTTTCTAAAACCAGCTTGAACATCAGGGAGTTCACGGTTCACGTATTGCTGAAGCATGGCTTGGATAATTTTGAGCATTACTTTATTAGTTGTGAGATGAGTGCAATTATGTGGTAGTTTGAGCTTTCTTTTGCATTGCCTTTCTTTGGAATTGGAATGTAAACTGACCTTTTCCAGTCCTGTGACCACTGCTGAGTTTTCCAAACTTGCTGGCATATTGAGTGCAGCACTTTCACAGCATCATCTTTCAGGATTTGAAATAGCTCAAGTAGGATTCCATCACCTGCACTAGCTTTGTTCGTAGTGATGCTTTCTAAGGCCCACTTGACTTCACATTTCAGAATATCTGGCTCTAGATTAGTGATCACATCATCATGATTATCTAGGTCGTGAAGATCTTTTTTGTACAGTTCTGTGTATTCTTACCACCTCTTCTTAATACCTTCTGCTTCTGTTAGGTCCAGACCATTTCTGTCCTTTATCGAGCTCATCTTTGCATGAAATGTTCCCTTGGTATCTCTAATTTTCTTAAAGAGATCTCTAGTCTTTCCCATTCTGTTGTTTTCCTCTATTTCTTTGCATTGATCTCTGAAAAAGGCTTTCTTATCTCTTCTTGCTATTCTTTTGAACTCTGCATTCAGATGCTTATATCTTTCCTTTTCTCCTTTGCTTTTCACCTCTCTTCTTTTCACAGCTACTCTTAAGGCCTCCCCAGACAGCCATTTTTTTTTTTTTTTTGCATTTCTTTTCCATGGGGATGGTCTTGATCCCTGTCTCCTGTACAAGGTCACGAACCTCATTCCATAGTTCATCAGGCACTCTATCAGATCTAGGCCCTTAAATCTATTTCTCACTTCCACTGTATAATCATAAGGGATTTTATTTAGGTTATACCTGAATGGTCTAGCGGTTTTCCCTACTTTCTTCAATTTAAGTCTGAATTTGGCAATAAGGAGTTCATGATCTGAGCCACAGTCAGCTCCCGGTCTTGTTTTTGTTGACTGTATAGAGCTTCTCCATCTTTGGTTGAAAAGAATATAATCAATCTGATTTTGGTGTTGACCATCTGGTGATGTCCATGTGTAGAGTCTTCTCTTTTATTGTTGGAAGAGGGTGTTTGCTATGACCAGTGCATTTTCTTGGCAAAACTCTATTAGTCTTTGCCCTGCTTCATTCTGCATTCCAAGGCCAAATTTGCCTATTACTCCAGGTGTTTCTTGACTTCCTACTTTTGCATTCCAGTCCCCTATAATGAAAAGGACATCTTTTTGGGGTGTTAGTTCTAAAGGGCCTTGTACGTCTTCATAAAATCGTTCAACTTCAGCTTCTTCAGCATTACTAGTTTATATATATATTTCTACTTCTTTATATTAATCACTTAGAAAAGGTTTCTTTTTTCTCCATGGTACTCTTTGGAAATCTGTGTTAATATCAATATATCTTTCTCTTTCTCCTTTGCCTTTTGCTTCCTTTCTTTTCTCAGTTAGTTTTTATGTCTCTTCAGACAAACATTTTTCCTTTTTGTATTTCTTCTTCTAGGGGATGGTTTTGATCTCTGCCCCTGTACAGTGTTATGAACCTGCACCCATAGTTTTTCACGCCTTCTATCAGATCTAATCCCTTGAATCTACTTGCCACTTCCAGTGTATAAAAGTAATGGATTTGATTTAGGTTATACCTGAATGGTCTAGTGGTTTTCCATACCTTCTTCAATTTAAGTCTGAATTTTGAAATAAGGAGCACTTCTTCTGAATCACAGTTAGCCTCTGGTCTTTTTTCAGGTGGAAAATAAAGAAACACTAACTTTAAATGACACAATGCATCAAATAGACTTAGGTGGTATTTATAGGACATATAACACGCAAGTGGCTGAATACAATTTCTTTGCAAGTACTCACGGAATACTCTCCAGGATAGATCACAATCTGGGTCAGAAACAAAACATCAATAAGTTTAAGAAAACAAATAGCTTCAAGCATGTTTTCTGGCCACAGTGCTACAGGAATAGAAATCAATTACAAGAAGAAGAAAACCATAAAAATGTACAAATATATAGAAGATAAACAACACACCACTAAGTAGCTAAGAGATCACTTAAGAAGTCAAAAAGGTAATTAAAAAAAAATACCTAGAAACAAATGCCCATGAAAACCCTGCAGTTCAAATTGGATGCAGCAAAAGCAATCCTAAGAGAGAAGTTTATAGCAATAAAATCCTACTTCAAGAAACGAGAAAAAATGTCAAATAAACAACTTAACCTCAATCCTAAGGCAACTAGAAAAAAGAAGAACAAAGAAAACCTAAAATCAGTAGAAAGAAAGAAATCATAAATATCATAGTAAAACGAAATTAAATGAAATGAAGAAAACAATAACAAAGATCAATAAAACTAAATGTTGGTTCTTTTTGAAGATAAAATTGATAAACACTTAGCTAGACTCATGAAGAAAAAAGGAAACAAGGCTCACATCAATACAATTGAAAGTGAAAAAGGAGAAATTACAACTGACACCACAAAAATAAAAAATGAATCATAAACATCTACCACAAGATCTATATACCAATAAAATGGAAAACCTGTAAGAAATGGGAAAATCCTTTGTAGGTACAACTTTCCAAGACTGAATCATATATAACTAGAAAATATAAACAGATCAATCACAAATGTTTAAATTGAAACTGTAATTACCATCTTCTAACAAATGAAAGGACTATAAGGCTTCACACTTGAAATCTATCAAATATTTAAAGAATAGGTAACACCTATTTTGCTGAAACTCTTCCCAAAAAATTACAGGAAGAAGAACACTTGCTAATACATTCAATCTGATCACCATCACTCTTGACACAAAAATCACACAAAAATATCACAGAAAAAGAAAGTTACACATCAATATTACTGATAAATATAAACAAAAAAACCTCAGCAAAAAACTAGCAAACATAATCCAACAACACATTAAAAGGACGAGACACCATGATCAAGTGGGATCTATCCCAGGAATGCAACTTTTCTATAATATATGCAAATCAATCAATGTGGTGCATCATATTAGCAAATTAAAGGATAAAAACCACCTGATTATCTCAAGAGATGCACAAAACTTTTGAAAAAATTCACCACCCATTTATGGTAAAAATTCTTTGAAAGTGGTCATATGAGGAATTTACCTAAACATAATAAAGGCCATATGCAACAAACATACAGCAAAAATATTTCTCAGTTATTAAAAATAAAACAAAACAGAATTCACTTTCTCTAAGATCAGTCACAAAAGACGGATGCCCACTTCTCACCACTGTTATTCAACATAATTTTGGAAGTTCTAGCCAAGGCAGTCAGAAAATTTCTACTATAAATTGGAAAAGAAGTAAAACTGCCAGTGTTTACAGTTGCTATGTTGGTATACATAGATAAACCTGAAGACACCATCAGAAAACTATGAAAGCCAATCAATAAATTTAGTAAATTTGTAGAATATAAAAAGAAATGCACAGAAATCTCTTGGATTCCTATACAGGAAAAATGAAAGCTCAGAAAAATAAATTAAAGTAACAACCCCATTTACCATTGCAATGAATAGAATAAAATACCTAGGAATAAACCTCTCTAGGGAGGGTGAACACCTGTATTCAGATAAGTGTAAAACACTGATGAAAGAAATCAAAGATGATACAAACAGTTGGAGAAATATACTATTTCTTGGAATTGAAGAATCAATATTGTGAAAAGGAATAGGATAGTGAAAGCAATCTACAGATTCGATGCAATCCCTATCAAACTACCAACGGCATTCTTCAGAGAATTAAACAAACAAACAAAAAATTGCAACTTGTATGGAAACATTAAAGACCTCAAATAGCCAAAACACTCTGAGAAAGAAAGACAGAGCTGAAGGAATCAGGCTCCTTGTTTTAAAACTATACTACAAATCTACAGTAATCAAGGGAGTATTTCTGTTAAGATAACCAAAATAGAAATATAGATCAATGGTACAAGATAAAAAGCCCAGAGGTAAACCCACAAATATATGATCAACTAATCTATGACAAAGGAGGCAAGAATATACAATGGAGAAAAGACAAACTTTTCAACACGTGGGGCTGGGAAAACTGGACAAGTACATATAACGGAATGAAATTAGAGCACTACCTAACACCATACATAAAAATAAACTCAAAATATATTTAAGACCTAAAAGTAAGATCAGACACTATAACACCTTAAATTAAAACTTAGGAAAAACATTCTTTGACACAAATGATAGGAGGATCTTTTTCAACTCACCCCTAGAGTAATGTAAATAAAAACAAGCATAAAGAAATATGACCAATTAAAGTTAAAAGAGTTTATACTGTGAAGGAAACCATAAACAAGGGAAGACAACCCACATAAAGGGAGAATATGTTTCCAAATGAAAGAACAAACTGAGGATTTATCTCCCCAAAATATACAAATAGCCAAAAAAAAAAAAAAAAACCCTCAATTAAAAAATAAAACAACTCCATCAGAAAATGGATGGAAGATGTAAATAAACATCTCTCCAAAGGCCAATAGGCACTTGAAAAGATGATTAACATCACTAATTGTTGAAAGTAAAATAAAAGTGGTAATCACTCAGTCATGTCTGACTCCTTGTGATCCCATGGGCTTTAGTCTGCCAGGCTCCTGTCCATGGAATTCTCCAGGCAAGAATACTGGAGTGGGGAGTCATTTCCCTCTCCAGGGAATCTTCCCAACCCAGGAATCAAACCTGGCTCTCCCACATTGCAGACAGATTCTTTACGTTTGAGTCACTAAGGAAGCCCCACTAATTGTTAGAAAAATGCAAATCAAAACTACAATGAAGTATCACATCACACTCATCAGAATGACTATCATCAAAAATCTAAAATCTATAACCAATAAATGCTGAAGAGAGTGTGGAGAAAAGAAGACTCTCTTGAATAGCTGATGGGAATATAAGTTAATACAGCCACTATGGAGACAATAAGGAGGTTTCCTTAAAAACTAAAAATAGAGCTGTCATATGATCTAGGAACCCTAGTACTGGGTATATACCATGAGAAAACCATAATTCAAAAGGACACATGTATCCCAGTATGCATTACAGCATTATCTACAATATCCAGGATATGGAAGGAACCGAAATGTTTAATGAAAGATGAATGGATTAAAAAGATATAGTAGTTGTTGTTATTCAATCTTCAGGTCTTTGTTGACTTTCTGAAACCCAACGGACTACAGCACACCAAGCTTTCCTGTCCTTCACCATCTCCTTGAGTATGTACAAATTCATGCCCATTGAATCAGTGATAACATCCACCAACTCATCCTCTGTCATCACCTTCTCTTCCTGCACCCAATCTTTCCAAGCATCAGGGTCTTTTTTTTTTTAAATATAAATTTATTTATTTTAATTGGAGGCTAATTACTTTACAATATTCTCTGCTCTTCTCATTATGTGGCCAAATCATTGGAATTTCAGCTTCAGTATCAGTTCTTCCAATGAATATTCAGGGTTTATTCCTTTTATGATTGACTGATTTGTTCCCCTTGCTGTACAAAGAACTTTCAAGAGTCTTCTCCAGCACCAGAGTTCAAAAGCGTCATTTCTTCAGTGCTCAGTCTTCTTTATGATCCAATGCTAACATTCATACATGAATACTGGAAAAGCCATATCTTTGACTACATAGACCTTTGTCAGCAAAGAGATGTCTCTGCTTTTTAATATGCTCTCTAGGTTTGTCATAGATTATCTTCTAAGGAGCAAGTATCTTTTAATTTTGTGATGGCAGTCACTGTTCACAGTGATTTTGGAGTCCAAGAAGATAAAATCCACCACTGTTTCCTTTTTTCTCCATTTATTTGTCATGAAGTGATGTGACTGGATGCCATGATCTTAGTTTTTTAAAGAAAATATGGTACATATATCCAATGGAATATTAATAAGCCATAAAAAAAGAATGGAACTGGATCATTTTAGAGAGGTGGATGGGCCTAGCATCTATCACTCAGAGTGAAGTAAGTCAGAAAGAGGAAAAAAATCCTATATTAATAGATTTATGTTGAATCTAGAAAAGTGGTACAGATTTATCTATTTTACAGACTGGAATACAGATGCAGTCATAGAGAAAAGACATGATGAGGGAAGGGTGGGAAAAATTGGGAGACTGAGATTGAGATATATACACTGCTGCTGCTGCTGCTGCTAAGTCGCTTCAGTCGTGTCCGACTGTGCAACCCCATAGACGGCAGCCCACCAAGCTTCCCCGTCTCTGGGTTTCTCCAGGCAAGAACACTGGAGTGGGTTGTCATTTCCTTCTCCAACGCATGAAAGTAAAAAGTGAAAGTAAAGTATCTCAGTTGTGTCCGACTCTTAGCGACCCCACGCACTGCAGCCTCCCAGGCTCCTCTGTCCATGGATTTTCCAGGCAAGAGTACTGGAGTGGGGTGCCATTGCCTTCTCTGATATATATACTAAGAGCTGTAAATAGATAGCTTGTGGGAACCTGCTATAAAGAACAGGCATCTCAGCTCAGTGCTGTATGATGGGCTAGATAGGTTGAATTGTGGGTGTCAGCAGGAGGTATAAGAGGGGGGAGATATATGCATACACATAGCTAATTCACTTCATTGTACAGCAGAGACTAATACAGTACTGTAAAATATTTATATGTGAATTTAATAAAAGAAAACATCAATAGGAAAATATGCATTGTTAATTTTTTGAAATGTAAATAGATTAAATGCTCCAACTGAAAGACATAGACCAGCTTAATAGACTTTTTTTGTAAGACACACATACATGCTCTCTAAAAAGATGCATTAAGATCTAGTGGCACATACAGACTGAAAGAAAGGGGATGAAGAAAAAAAAAAAGTCCATAGAAATGGAAATCAAAAGAGGGTGGAGTTTCAATAGTCATATCAGATGAAATAAACTATTTAAAAAGATTATTGAAATAGACTAAGATACATACTATTACAAGAGGAAAAGATGGACACTACATAATGATAAGGAATCAATGCAAGAAGCTACAACAATTCCAAATATGTATGCACCCAACATATGAGCACCTTAATATGTAAGTCAAATGCTAACAGCTTTAAAGGGGGAAAACAGCAGTAACACAAAAGGATTGGGAAATTTAACATTCCACTTACACCAATCGACAGGTCATGAAGACAGAAGTCAAAAAGGGGACACACGCCTTAAAAGACACATTAACCCAGATAGACCTAAGTGATATTTATAGGACATTCTATAAAATGTGGGGTGGGGGGGGGGGCAGGCGGGGTCCTCCCAGGTGGCTCAGTGGTGAAGAACTTGCCTACAAATGAAGGAGTCCTAAGGGTTGTGGATTTGATCCCTGGGTTGGAAGAATAGGTCTCCTGGAGGAGGACATGGCAACCTTCTCCAGTGTTCTTGCCGCGAAAATACTATAGACAGAGGAGCCTGGCAAGTTCATAGGATCACAGAGTCAGACATGACTAAAGTGATGCATGCATGTCCTCTTTATTAAAAAACAAACAACAACAACAAAAAATAAAAACAGCAGAAACACTTTCTTTTCAAATGCACATGGAACATTCTCCATTATAGAACACACTTTGAGTCAGAAAACAAGCCTCAAAAATTTTAAGAAATTTGCAATCACATGAAGTGCCTTTTTGGATCACAACACTTTGAATTTAGATGTAAAGTTTAGGAGGAAATAATGTAAGAAACATAAACATATGCAGGTTAAACAATGTGTTACTAAATAATCAATGCATCACTGAAGAAGTCAAATTGAAAATAAAATAAAAAAAGAAGACTAGAGACAAATGACAAAAAAACCAGAGTATCCAAAACTTATGTGACACAGCAAAGTCAGTTCTAAGAGGGAAGTTTATAACAATACAATCTTACTTCAAGAAATAAGAAATATCTCAAATAACTTGCCTAAACTTATACCTAAAGCAAGTAGGGCAAGAACAATAACAAAAACAAAGTTAATAGAAGGAAAGAAATTGTAAAAATCAGAGCAGAAATAAATGAAAAAGAAACGATGGGGACTATAGCAAAGATTGAGCAAATTAAAAGCTCGTTCTTTGAGAAGATAAAATAAACAAACCATTAACCAGACTCATCAAGGAAAAAAGGGAGAAAGCTCAAGTCAATAAAATTAGAAATGAAAATAGAGAAATTAAACAGACAACACAGAAATACTAATCAACATAAGAGACTACTAAACTATTTGCCAATAAATGGACAACTTGGAAGAAACAAATTCTTATAAAAAGTATAACCTTTCAAAACTGAACCATGAATAAATAGAAAATTTGAGCACATCAATATCAAGAATGGACATTGAAGCTGTAATAAAAAATCTTCCAACAAACAAGAGCCCAGGACCAAATGGCTTCAGAGGTGAATTCTACCAAATATTTAGAGAAGAGTTAACACCTATCCTATTCGAAAGCTTCCAAAAAGTTGCAGAGGAAAGAAAACTTCCAAATTCATTCTACGAGGACACAATCACACTGACACCAAAATCAGAGGAAGATGTCAACCACGAAAAAGAAAACTACTGGCCAATATTACTGATGAACATATATGCAAACATCCTCAACAAAACTCCAGCAACCAGAACCCAACAATATATTAAAAAGATCATACATCATGATCAGTTCAGTTCAGTTCAGTTCAGTCACTCAGTCGTGTCCGACTCTTTGCGATCCCATGAATTGCAGCACACCAAGCCTCCCTGTCCATCACCAACTCCTGGAGTTCACTCAGACTCACGTCCATCGAGTCAGTGATGCCATCCAGCCATCTCATCCTCTGTTGTCCTCTTCTCCTCCTGCCCTCAATCCCTCCCAGCATCAGAGTCTTTTCTAGTGAGTCAACTCTTCACATGAGGTGGCTAAAGTATTGGAGTTTCAGCTTTAGCATCATTCCTTCCAAAGAGCATCCAAGACTGATCTCCTTCAGAATGGACTGGTTGGATCTCCTTGCAGTCCAAGGGACTCTCAAAAGTCTTCTCCAACACCACAGTTCAAAAGCATCAATTCTTTGGACTCAAGTGGGCTTTATTCCAGGGGTGCAAAGATTCTTCAATATTTGCAAATCAATCAGTATGACACACCAGATTAACAAATTGAAAGATAAAAACCTTATGATTATTTCCATAAATGCAGAGAAAGACCTGGAGAAAGTTCAATACCCATTTATTAAAAAAAAAAAAAAATCTCGCTAGAAAGTAGGCATAGAAGTAATATACCTCAATGTAATAGAAACCATATATGAGAAACCCACAGCAAATGTTATCCTCATGGCATAAAATTGATGCATTTCTTCTAAAATCAGGAACAGCACAAGGATGTGCACTCTCACTAGTACTATTCAACATAGTTTTGGAAGTCCTAGCCACAGCAATCAGAGAAGAAAAATAAATAAAATGAATTCAGATTGGAAAAGAAGTAAAACTCTCACTGTTTGCAGATGACGTGATCCTCTACATATGAAACCCTAAAGGTGCCATCAGAAAATTTCTAGAGTTAATCAATGCATATAGTAAAGTTGCAGGATATAAAATTAATACCGAGAAATCCTTTGCATTCCTATACACTAACAATGAAAAATCAGAAAGAGAAATTAAGGAAACAACTTCATTCACCATTGCAACAAAAAGAATAAAATACTTAGGAATAAATTTTTCTAAAGAAATAAGTCCTGTATATAGAAAACTATAAAACACTGATGAAAAAAATCAAAGATGACACAAATAGATGGAGAAATATATCATGTTCTTGGGTTTGAAAAGTCAATATAGTGAAAATGAGTATACTACCCAAAACAATATATAGATTCAACACAATCCCTGTCAAACTACCAATGGTATTTTTTCACAGAACTATAACAAACAATTTCACAATGTGTATGGAAACACAAAAGACCCTGAATAACCAAAGCAATATTGAGAAAGAAGAATGACACTTCAGACTATACTACAAAGTTGCAGTCATCCAAACCATATGGTACTGGCACAAAAACAGAAATACAGATCAATGGATAAAAAATAATAACAAATAAAAAAATAGAAAGTCCAGAGATAAACCAATGGACACCTAATCTTTAGGAAAAAAAAAAGGCAAAAATATACAGTTGAGAATAGATAGTCTTTTCAACAAGTGGTGCTGGGAAAACTGGTCAACTACATGTAAAGTAATGAAAATAGAACACTTTCTAACATCATACACAGAAATAAACACAAAATGGATTAAAGATCTAAATGTAAGACCAGAAACTATAAAACTCTTAGAGGAAAACAGGCAGAGCACTCTCCAACATAAATCACGGAAAGATCCTCTATGACCCACCTCCTAGAATAATGGAAATAAAATAAAAAGTAAACAAATGCAACTTAATTGAACTTAAAAGCTTTTGCACAACAAAGGAATCTACAAGCAGGTGAAAAGATTGCCCTCAGAATGGGAGAAAATAATATTAGTGAAACAACTGACAAATAATTAATCTCCAAAATGTACAAGCAGATCAAGCACTCAATACCAGAAAAATGAACAACCCAGTCAAAAAGTGGGTAAAAGGCCTAAACAGACATTTCTCCAAGGTAAACATACAGATGGCTAATGAATACATGAAAAGATGCTCAGGGCAGCACAGGAGACACAGATGTAAAGAACAGACTTTTGGGCTCAGTGGGAGAATGCAAGGGTAGAAGGATTTGACAGAACACCATTAAAACATATGCATTACCATATGTAAAACATATGACCAGTGCAAGTTAGATGCATGAAGCAGGGCAACCAAAGTCACTGCTCTAGGGACAACCCAGAGGGATAGGACGGGGAGGAAAGTGGAAGGAGTGTTCAAGATGGGGTGACACACATATACATGTGGTCAATTCATCCTGATGTATGACTAAAACCATTACAATGCTGTGAAGTAATTATTCTCCAATCAAAATTAATTAATTGACTAAAAAGCCTGTTAGTCAAAGGAGAGAATCATAAATATCAAAGTAGGTAAATGAAATAGATATAAACAACAACCACTGTAGTAAAGAGCCAAGAATTTAAAATCCGGTTCATTCAGAATATAAGCAAAATTGATAAACCTTTGGCCAGACTCACCAAGAAAATAAGGGATATGATTCAACTCAATAAAAGTAGTAATGTAAAAATAGAAGTTCCAGTGGGCACCACAGAAGTACAAAGGATCATAAGAGACTACAGCCAGGAAATATACACCAATAAAATAACAACATGGAAGAAATGGACACATTATAAGAATGATGAAATCTTCTAAGCCTGAACCAGATAGAAATATGAAATATTGAAGAGACCACTCACCAGTACTAAAATTGACACTGTGATTAAAAGTCTTCTAACAATCAAAGTTTATAATAAGATGGGTCCACAGGCAAATTCTATCAAACATTAGAAAAGAGTTAACACCTAAAAGAGGTCATATAATGCTAAGGAATGAGAAATAAGCTCTAGTTTCAAGGATTCTGATCGAAATAATATCTTTCACCTTAATTTAGAAAATTTAAATTGGTGAAATTTAATGAATCAAAATGAAGAGACAGAAAGATTTTATCTTCCAGATCATATTATTCACCAAGGAACCTGATTCTGATAAAGCAAAAAAATCATATTTAAAAATTCTTTATTAAAATGACATTATACAAATATTAAACATCTCAGTTTTTACTGTCTCCTCACAGGATAATCAAATATATGAAAGCTTCTTTCCATCTGTAAGGTGAACAGGTAGAACTGCAATAGGCTTTTAGGGTTCTTCCTTCCTTTTCCCCAAATCCTAATATAGAATTCCTGAATTAACCAGATGCTTGATAAGTCAAAGCTTTTTTTTTTTAATTTTCAAAGTCAAAAACAGTGAGTAAAAAATATATTTAGATACATAATCATTGAAAATATAATGAGTTCCTGTTGCTATATAAAAGATAATATTAAGGAAGGAAGAAGCCTAAAATCCTATTGCAGTTCTACTTAATCATCTTATAGATGAAAAAGAAGATTTCATATATTTGACTGTAATTTCAGCCATGGGTAATTTCTTTGTGAACATGATGATAGATTAAATGTCCTTCCTATTGTATTAGTTAGCTATCAAAGAATAAAAAGAAACACCTGGATCTCTAGCCAGGAAAGCCAAATTGTCGGAAAAGTATTTTATTTTCCACTGTCACCCTTGTGCTAAAACATGCAATCAACTGAAACGTAAAATGGATGAAAACCTAGATCATATTTAAATCTGAAATAACATATTTTATTTATTTTAAATCTGTTTTTAGGTACAGGTACACTAAGATGCTTGAGAGCATAAAGTTTAATATCTATGTCAGACTTCAGAAATTAAAAAAAAAATAGTGAGCATATTCATATCATAGAAAGATATATATATACAACTATTGCTATTTAATTCTGGAAAGTATGTAAGAAGCAAAATAATTTTGAAGGAAAAAAAAGAACTGAAAAAGACAGGCAGTGCAGACAGTTGTGAAAATGTAAATATTATTGAGAGTGGTAGCTGATAAGGTTAGTGTAGTGTGTTGTTGGGGATTAATATATAATATTAATATAAGTAATTATAGAATGGAGTGGTAACAGAATCAATTGTAGCACGGTAGTAAAAATGGTATAGTAGGATGAGACTCAACTGTAGAATATTTATGGGTAAATATGAGCTTGAAATCTATTATGTTTTCAAAAAGAGCCTTGTAAATATTATAAACATTTTTGTATACTATTTGCTATTGCTTTTGGAATACATCTTGGATAGAATCTTGCTATGGGAGTTGGTGCTAAATTAAGGAGTCAAACTGCTGTATACAGTATAATATAAACTAATGATATAGAAGATGATCTGTAAGATATCTAGTTAAAGATTTGTTGTTTATGGCAAGACTTAATATTGCATCATGTTTGAAATTTATTCCCTTTCAGAAATTTTTATTTTTCAAGTAAGTAATGTGAGCAAGTATCAATGCCAATTTGATAATGTATAAAATGCATGCTTCCATTCTTCAAATGGCACACAAAAGATAAACATAAACAATGAATTATTTCTGGTATTTCTCACTTAATTTTTGACTCTTGGATTCAAACTACCAAAGAAAGGACGAATGGTTCAAACTAGCATTTAGCCTTCTTATATGACAAAAGGAAATCTATTTAACTGCCATTGGTGCTGTATTTCTTTGGATTATGACCAAAGTAAACAAAAATCAATGTCATTCTGATGTAAATAGATATGGACATGAACCTCTAAAAGTCTTTTATCTTCCCAGTGTGATTTTTAAAAAGGACAATAGTTAATATTTACTCTTGCATCTATCAGTTTGTTATGGTTTTCTTTTTTAAATCTTTTATTGAAAAGTTTGTAGTATAGGTATAAAAATAATACTAACATTACCTTTGAGGAAACATTTAAAGAAGCTTATCAAAATTATAGACTCAGGATTTGCTTTCTGTTTTATCTAAAAATAAGCTCCATATTTTTCCTTTGCAGTCTTAATGAACTTAAAAAGAAAGATGCACTGATGCAACTGTAATAAAGAGTACTGGGTAAATTTTTAATAATATATAAATATATCTCAAACTCATTTTGACATATCTCTGTCTCATTTTTACTTGTTGATGAATTAAGCA
The DNA here is from genome assembly GCF_014754425.2 of Oryx dammah. Classification (NCBI taxonomy): domain Eukaryota; kingdom Metazoa; phylum Chordata; class Mammalia; order Artiodactyla; family Bovidae; genus Oryx; species Oryx dammah. The sequence goes on along the minus strand of NW_024070192.1, from coordinate 59,700,647 downwards.
TTTACTATTATCTTCCTGCCTTAGGAAGTACTGCTATTAATAAAGTTGGAGGATGTGATGGAATTTCAATAGTACTACTGAAAACCCTAAAGGATGAAGCCATCAAGGTGCTGCATTCAATATGTTAGCAAATCTGGAAGATCCAGCATTGGCCAGAGGACTGGAAAATGTCAGTTCTCACCTCAATTCCCAAAAAGGATAGTGCTAAAGAATGTACTAACCATTGGACAATTGCACTCATCTCCCATGCTAGTAAGGTCATGCTTAAAATCCTGCATGCTAGGCTTCAACGTTATGCAAATCAAGAAATTGCAGAAGTCCAAGCTTGGTTTAGAAAATGAAGAGCAACCAGAGATCCACAAGTTGTCAACATCACTGGCTCATAGCGAAAGCTAGCAAATTCCAGAAAAACATCCACCAATGTTTCATTGACTACACCAAAGCCTTTGACTGCATGGACCATAAGAAACTCTAGAAAGCTCTTAAAGAGATGGGAATACTGGACCATCTTACCTGTCTCCTGAAAAACAGGCATGTGCGTCAAGAGGCAGCAGTTTGAACCTTGTATGGAACAACTGATTGGTTCAAGATTGAGGGAAAAAAGGTATGACAAGGGTGTCTGCTGTCACCCTGTTAGTTTAATCTATATGCTGAGAACAAAATGAAAAACTTCTGGCTGAATGAGTTACAAGCTAGAATCAAGATAAGTGGGAGAAACATCAACAACCTCAGATATGTGGATGATACCACTCTAAGGACAGAAAGAAAAGAGGAACTAAAGAACCTTTTAATGAGGATGAAGGAGGAGAAAGAAAGAGTCAGCTTAAAACTAAATGTTAAAAAACCTAAGGTCATGCCATCTGGCCCCATTATTTCGTGGAAAATAGAGGGGGAAATATGGAAGTAGTGACAGGTTTGCTCTTCTTAGACTTGCCATGGTTTTCCCAGTGGTTACATGTGGTTGTGAGAGCTGTACTGTAAAGAAGTCAGAGGGCTGAAGAACAGATGATTTTCAGCTGTGGTGCTGGAGAAGACTCCTGAAAGTCCCTTGGAGACTAAGGAGAATTTTTTATATAGTACTTCTGTGTATTCTTGTCATCTCTTCTTACTTTCTTCTGCTTCTGTTAAGTCCATACTGTTTCTGTCCTTTATTGTGCCCATCTTTGAATGAACTATTCCCTTGGGATCTCTAATTTTATTGAAGAGGTTTCTAGTGTTTCCCATTTTATTGTTTTCATTGTTCACATAGGAAAGTTTTCATATCTTTTCATGCTATTTTTTCGTACTCTGTATTCAGATAAGTATATCTTTCCTTGGCTCCTTGCCTTTCACTTCTCTTATTTTCTCACCTATTTGTAAGGCCTCCTCAGACAACCACTTTGCCTTTCTGAATTTATTTTTCTTGGGGATGGTCTTGATCACTGCCTACTGTATAACGTTATGAACCTCAATCCATAGTTCTTCAGGCACTCTATCAATCTAATCCCTTGAATCTATTTGTTGCATCCACTGTATAATCATAAAGGATTTGATTTAGATAATACCTGAATTATCTAGTGGTTTTTCCATACTTTCTTCAATTTAAGTCTGTATTTGGCAATACGAACTGCATTATCTGAGCCACAGTCAGCTGTCAGGCTTGTTTGTACTGACTGTGTAGAGCTTCTCCATCTTTGGCTGCAAAGAATATAATCAATATGATTTCAGAATTGACCATCAAGTGATGTCCATGTATAGTCATCTTTTGTGTTGTTGGGAGAGGATGTTTGGTATGACCAGAGTGTTACATTTGCAAAACTCTGTTAGCATTTGCCCTGCTTCATTTTGTATTCCAAGGCCAAACTTGCCTGTTACTCCAGCTATCTCTTATCTGTCCACTTGGGCATCCCATTCCCCTATCATGAAAAGTCCATTTTTATTTTGGTGTTATTTATAGACGTGAACAAACAGGAGATGACAAGAGTGAACATTGATAGTTTAGGAATCAGTGAAATATAATGGACTGGAATTGATGAATTTTAATTCAGAGGACCATTATGTCTACTGACGTGGGTAAGAATTCCTTAGAAGAAATGGAGTAGCCACCATAGTAAAAAAAAAAAAAAAAAAAAAAAGACTTCAAAATTCAGTACTTGGATGCAATCTCAAAAATGACAGAATGATCTCTGTTCATCTCCAAGGCAAACCAATCAATATCACAGTAATCCAAGTCTATGTTCTGACCAGCAATGCTGAAGAAGCTGAAGTTAAATGCTTCTATGAAGACCTATAAGACCTTCTAGAACTAACACCCAAAAAAGATGTTATTTTCATTATAGGGGACTGCAATACAAAAGTAGGAAGTCAAGAAATACCTGGAAGTTAAGTGAAGTCGCTCAGTCCTGTCCAACTCTTTGCGACCCCGTGGGCTGTAAGGATTTCCTAGCAAGATACTGGAGTGGGTTGCCATTTTCTTCTACAGGGGATCTTCCCGACCCAGGGATCAAACCCAGGTCTCCCACATTGCAGATGGACGCTTTAACCTCTGAGCCACCAGGGAAGCCCTAAATACCTGGAGTAACAAGGAAATTTGGCTTTGGAGTACAGAATGAAGCATGACAAAGGCTGATAGAGTTTTGCCAAGAGAATGCACTGGTCATAGCAAACACCCTCTTCCAACAAGACAAGAGAAGACGTTACAAGTGGACATCACCAGTTGTTGAATACCGAAATCAGATTGAGTATATTTTTTACAGTCAAAGATGGAGAAGCTCTACACAGAAAAAACAAGACTGGGAGCTGACTGTGGCTCAGATCACGAACTCTTTATTACCAAATGCAGACTAAAATTGAAGAAAGTAGGGAAAACCACTAAATCATTCAGGTATGACCTAAATCAAATCCCTTACAACTATACAGTGAAAGTGACAAACAGATTCAAGGGATTAGATCTGATATACATAGTGCCTGAAGAACTATGGATGGAGGTTCATGACATTATACAGAAGGCAGTGAATAAGACCATCCCCAGGAAAAGACAAATGCAAAAAGGAAAAACGGTTATCTGAGGAGGCTTTACAAATAGCTGTGCAAATAAGAGAAGTGAAAGCAAAGGAAAAAAGGAAAGATATACTTATCTGAATACAGAGATTGAAAGAATAACAAGGAGAGATAAGAAAGTCTTCCTCAGTGATCCATGCAAAGAAATATAGGAATATAATAGAATGGGAAAGGCTAGAAATCTCTTCAAGAAAATTAGAGATGACAAGGGAACACTTCATGCACAGATGGGAACAATAAAGGACAGAAACAGTATAGACCTAACAGAAGCAGAAGATATTAGGAAGAGGTTCCAAGAATACACAGAATTATACAAAAAAGATTTTCATGACCCACATAATCACGATGGTGTGGTCATTCACCTAGAGCCAGACATCCTGGAATGTGAAGTCAAGTGAGCCCTAGAAAGCATCACTACAAACAAAGCTGGTGGAGGTTGTGGAATTCCAGTTGAGTTATTTCAAAACCTAAAAGATGATGCTATGAAAGTGCTGCACTCAATATACCAGCAAACTTGGAAAATTCAGTAGTGGCCACAGGACTGGAAAAGGTCAGTTTTCATTCCAATCCCAAAGAAAGACAATGCCAAGGAATGCTCAAACTACTGCACAATTGTACTCATCTCACACGCTAGTAAAATAATGTTCAAAATTCTCTAAGCCAGGTTTCAACAGTAAGTGAACCATGAACTTCCAGATGTTCAAGCAGGATTTAGAAAAGGCAGAGGAACCAGAGATCAAATAGGTAACATTCGTTGGATCATCAAAAAAGAGAGAGAGTTCCAGAAAAACATCTACTTCTGCTTTTTTGTCTATACCAAAGCCTTTGACCTTGTGGATCAAAAAAAAAAAAAAAAGTGGAAAATTATTCAAGAGATCTGTATGCAGGTCAAGAAACCACAGTTAGAACTGGACATGTAACAACAGACTGATTCCAAATTGGGAAAGGAGTAGATCAAGGCTGTATATTGTCACCCTGCTTATTTAACTTATTTGTGGAGTACATCATGAGAAGTGCAGGACTGGGTGAAACACAAGCTCAAATCAAGAGATTTCCAGGGGAAATATCAATAAGCTCAGATATGCAAATGACACCACACTTATGCCAGAAATCAAAGAAGAACTAAAGAGCCTCTTAATTAAAGTGAAAGCTGAAAGTGAAAATGTTGGCTTAAAACACAGGAAACTAAGATTGTGGCATCTGGTCCCTTCACTTCATGGGAAATAGATGGGGAAACAATGACAGACTTTATTTTTTGGGACTCCAAAATCACTGCAGATGGTGACTGCAGCCATGAAATTAAAAGACGCTTACTCCTTGGAAGAAAGTTATGACCAACCTAGACAGCATATTAAAAAGCAGAGACATTATTTTGCCAACAAAGTTCTGTCTAGCCAAAGCTTTGGTTTTTCCAGTAGTCATGTATGGATGTGAGAGCTGAACTATAAAGAAATCTGAGTGCCAAATAATTGATGCTTTTGAACTGTGGTGTTGGAGAAGATTCTTGAGAGTTCTTTGGGCAGCAAGGAGATCCAGCCCGTCAATCCTAGAGTAAATCAGTCCGCAATATTCATCAGGAGGACTGATGCTAAAGCTGAAACGCCAATACTTTAGCCTTCTTTGGGGAAGGACTGACTCATTGGAAAAGACCCTGATGTTGGGAATGATTGAAAGCACGAGGAGAATGGGACTACAGAGGATGAGATTTTTGGATGGCATCATCGACTCAATGGAAATGAGTTTGAGTAAACTCCGGAATTTGGTGATGTACAAGGAAGCCTTTCATACTGCAGTCCATGGAGTTTCAAAGAATTTGACCTGACTGAGTAACTGAACTGAATGGAACTGATAGACCTTCTTGTAGATCTTCGTAGAACCATTCAGCTTCAGCTTCTTCCACTTTAATGGTTGGGATATAGACTTGGATTTCTGTGATATTGAATGGGTTGCCTTGGAAACAAAAAGAGCTAATTGTGCCATTTTGAGATTGCACCCAAGTGCTTATGCCTTTTAAAAAATTCACTGGGTCTGAAATACTCCTATATATGTTTATCTAAAGAGATTAATACCAGTAACTTTATTAATCATATTCCACTACAAAGAATTTGGAGACAATCTACTCCTGTTGACCTTTGTGTTTAGCTGCTATGGCATATTGATTGTGCTAAAATAAAAGTAATTTGAAAGTTTCTTATGCTGGACTTTGAATTTTTTTTATAATTTCAGATTTCATAATAAATTGTAATCGTTCTAAAAATAGGCTTGGTATCAGCATCATGTTAGTAGTTTTTTAAACTACTTGGCCAGAGCCATGCCTTTGGTCACTTGTATCCATTGGGGATGAGAGGAATGTCAGGTGTATGTATTTTTTAAAAAAATGATTTATATGCAGTTAGACTGGGATGCCACATGAATGGCATCACTGATTCAATGAAGTTGAACTTGGGGACAAACTCTAGGATAGGTGAGGGACAAGGATGCCTGGCATGCTGCATTCCATGGAGTCTCAAAAAGTTGGATATGGCTTGGCAACTGAATAGAAGAACATGCAGTTTGAATGGTGCTGGAAATCAGTGCTGAGTTTAAATACCAAGGGGAGGGGGCAAAGGAATAAAAATCTTGATAAACCATTTAAAAAATAAATTACGAAAATTTATTTCTTATAGTTCTGGAGGGTGGAAGTCCAAGGCTAGGGTCCAAGGCTAAGACAGCATGAGACTGTCTTCCAGGTGAGGACCCTCTTTCATGTTTTCTTCTAGTTGTATCTTCACATCACTGAATGGCAAGCCACTGGATTTTATTATCACAAATTTTTATGTGTATAGGACCTTGAGTAACATATATATATATAGGTTTAATTTGACAAAATAAATTATCCAAGGCTAGCGGTATAATCCCAGCAATCCAAATCTCTTCCTATTTTATGATAATCATGTTCTACCAGTTCTGAAGCAAAAAGTAAATAGATCTAGAACAGTTTTTCTAACCCCAACTACTCATAAATTTTCCTCTATTCCTTAATGTGCTTATGAGGCAAATACTTTACACTCTTTAAGGTTAAGAAAACTAGGATTAATAAGATTACAAAGTAAAGTTGTGCTGTTTCCTGTCCTTTCAAAAATATTGGATAATATTTCAAATAAAAGTTGGAGAAACCAGAAGAGGTGCTTACAGTTGTAGCTCCCAGCCAGCCTGGCACAATGCTCTGATATAATCTTTTCCTATGAACTAAAATTAACAATCCTTTCTTTGGAACAACAGATACCAACAATGTAAGCTGGCCATGGAAATTTTTCTGAATAACACTGGGTAACATAAAATAAAAGGCAACCCACTCCAGTATTCTCGGCTAGAAAATCCCATGGACAGAGACACCTGGCAGGTCATAGTCCATGGGGTCACCAAGAGTTGGGCACAACTTAGTGACTAAACCACCAACATAAAATAGCAGGGAAGGAAATGCTGAATGAGGAAACATGCAGACATGCCATATTTATAGGAAACAGTCTGTAGTTGAGGCAACATGCAGGGGGAAATTCTCTTTGTGTTGTCTGGGGAGAAGTAGAGTGTAAAATAGATAGCATACATAATATAAAATCCTGTTCCTCAAAGAGTTTCATTCAGAACTAGGGAAAATTCCTCAGAACTTGTTATCTCATTCCTTCCCCCAACACAACATTCCTGAAAATAGCTTGATGGCTGGTATCTTACCTCATTCATAGAATAAAAATTTGGGAAGGATGTCATCCCAGGATGTATAAAGATACTATGTAAGATAAAAATGAAAAAAAAAATCCACTGAGGGATTACTAACACTGCATTTATTTTCTGTAGAGTCATATTGGATCTGAAAGAGGAGTCTCTGTTTCTTGCCTATGAAACATATGACTAGTTTCTTGGAATTTTTCTAAGACTGTGATGGAAAATTCCAGGGTTTCTATAACCTTACTTGACATAAGGCAAAACAGAAGCAAAAATAGAGGAAATATAATCCCTGTCTAATTTCTGTCTTCAAGCAATGATGTTTAAGTAAAATTGTCTGGCCAAATCTGAATACCACTCAGGACCCAAGATAAAAGTGCAGCCAGAAAATGTAATTTTCAAAACACCATGTATATATAAATAATTAAAGCATAATCTACAACTATAAGTGAATTACTATAAAGTAAACTTTGATTTAATTAAAACCTAGAAATTTTAAGTGTGTTTTTTTTAACATGAAAATATGCTTGTTTCTATTCACATTGAGAGAGATTCTAATTATGATTATAATGCTATGGCATTGTTGCACATCGAATTGGCAAATAAGTTTAATAACCTTCAATTATTGGCATAAGTAAGGCCAAACAGATGATCAAAATTGTAGACAAAAGTGTAAAATGGAACATGCCAAAAAAGGAATTATTGAAATATCTATTAAAATAATATGTACTTATTCACTGATACAGCATTTCATTTCTAGGACTTTTTACTACACATACCTATGAAAATGTTCATTTTTGTATTGTTTCTAATAACAAAAGATAGAAACAAAATGTTGAATAATAATCTAAAAGGGACTGGATAAAGATGTGTTTATAGTACATTGTTAAAATGGAATAGCCACCAGTAAGAATGAGTCCGCCCTACATGTAATGATATTGAGTCATCTAAAAAATACATTATTTACACAAATCAAGTTGTATAGTGTGCTCCAATTATGGTATATATGCAACAAACATACTAGTGTACATGAATGAAAAATATGTACAGTTCTCTATATAAAAAATGCTATCCTTAAAAAGATACTCAAAAACTAGAAGGAAAATTGTCTTCAGGATAGAAATATAGTGGCTAGAGAAAAAAAAAAAAACATTGGATGGAGTTTTTATCATGAAACCTTTCACACCATTTGAATTTTGATTCATGAGCACATATAACCTATTAAAAATTGATTTTTAAACTGTTAAATAACTCACTGACAAATAAACATTTTTGTTTACTATTTTTTTAAGTTCTGATTATTTTAAAGTATAGTCAATTTTGTTAAAATAAATTATACAATCAGAAAAATAAACGACCCACTCAAAAAATGGGCCAAAGAACTAAATAGACATTTCTCCAAAGAAGACATATAGATGGCTAACAAACATATGAAAAGATGCTCAACATCACTCATTATCAGAGAAATGCAAATCAAAACCACAGTGAGGTACCATTTCATGCCAGTCAGAATGGCTGCCATCCAAAAGTCTACAAGCAATAAATGCTGGAGAGGGTATGCAGAAAAAGAAACCCTCTTACACTGTTGGTGAGAATGCAAACTAGTACAGCCACTATGGAGAACAGTGTGAAGATTCCTTAAAAAAATAGAAAAATAACTGCCTTTTGATCCAGCAATCCCACTGCTGGGCATACACAATGAGGAAGCCAGAACTGAAAGAGACATGTGTATTCAAATGTTCATCACAGCACTATTTATAATAGCCAGGACATGGAAGAAACCTAGATGTCGATCAGCAGATTAATGAATAAGAAAGCTGTGGTACATATACACGATGGAGTATTAATCAGCCATTAAAAATAATACATTTGAATCAGTTCTAATGAGGTGGATGAAACTGGAGCCAGTTATACAGACTGAAGTAAGCCAGAAAGAAATACACTAATACAGTATACTAATACATATATATGGAATTTAGAAATATGGTAATGATAACCCTGTATGCGAGATGGCAAAAGAGACACAGATGTATAGAACAGTCTTTTGGACTCCTGTGGGAGAAGGAGAAGGTAGGATGATTTGGGAGAATGGCATTGAAACATGTATAATATCATATAAGAAACGAATCGCCAGTCTCGGTTCAATTCAGGGTGCAGAATACTTGGGGCTGGTGCACTGGGATGACCTGGAGGGATGGTGTGGGTGGGTGGGGGAGGTGGGAGGGGGGTTCGGGATTGGGAACACGTGTACTCCCATGATGGATTCATGTTGATGTGTGGCAAAAGCAATACAATATTGTAAAGTAAATAATAATAATAATAATAAATGCTTTTAAATGATTTTGACAACTAGAGATGCACAAGACTCATAATAATCAAAATTCAAAGACTTTTTTCTAATATCCATATGATTCTTTAAAGGAAAAAAATTCATATTCACAAGATGTTAAAAGAATAATCATTAATTATAAATCATTAAGCATTCAATCATTGTGAACGTCCATAACTGGACATTCATTTTTGTGGATGCAAAGATCATCATTATGGGGTTTTAAAATCTCTTACTCATTGTCTATATTACCGTGATATGAAGGCAAATAGCAAATTGAGAGTGAGTTTGAAGGTATTATTGAATAGAAAGTCCAAATTGATATGCTTTAATGCACTATCTTTTAATGGGAATGCCAGACCACCTTACCTACCTTCTGAAAAATCTGTATGCAGGTCAAGAAGCAACAGTTAGCACTGGACATAGAATAGACTGGTTTCAAATCAGGAGAGGAGTACATCAAGGCTATATATTGTCACCCTGCTTATTTAACTTATATGGAGAGTACATCATGCAAAGTGCCGGGCTGGATGAAGCACAAGTTGGAATCAAGATTGCCAAGGGAAATATCAATAACCTCAGATATGTAGATGACACCACCCTTATGGAAGAAAGCAAAGAAGACCTAAAGAGCCTCTTAATGAAAGTGAAAGAGGAGAGTGAAAAAGTTGACTTAAAACTCAACATTCAGCAAAGTAAGATCATGGCATCTGGTCCCATCACTTCATGGCAAGCAAATAGATGGGGAAACAGTAGAAACAATGACAGATTTTGTTTTGGGGAGGCTCCAGAATCACTGCAGATGGTGACTGCAGCCATGAAAGTAAAAGAGGCTTGCTGCTTGTCATAAAAGCTATGACCAGTATAGACAGGAAAGTAAAAAGCAGAGATATTACTTTGCTGACAAAAGTCTGTCTGTTCAAAGCTATGATTTTTCCAGTAGTCATGTATAGATATGACCATTGGACTCTAAAGAAAGCTGAGCACTGAAGAATTGATGCTTTTCAACTGTGATGTTGGAGAAGACTCTTGAGAGTCCTTTGGACTGTAAGGAGATCAAACTAGTCCATCCTAAAGGAAATCAGTTCTGAATATTCATTGGAAGGACTGAAGCTGAAACTCCAATACTTTGTCAACCTGATGTGAAGAACTGACTCATTTGAAAAGACCCTGATGCTGAGAAAGATTAAAGGTGGGGGAGAAGTGGACGACAGGATGAGGTGGTCAGATGGCATCACCAATTCATGGACATGCATTTGAACAAGCTCCACTAATTGGTGTTGGACAGGGAGGCCTGGCTACCTGCAGTCCATGGGGTCAAAAAGAGTCGGACATGACTGAGCAACTGAACTGAACTGAATGCAATAATTCTTCTACAATCAATAACCTTATCCCCAAACCAGTAAATTCAGATAAAGAAATTTAGCTATATTTCCAGTAATGTTATACACCTTTTGAAGTTTTCATTCTGTAGCTCCATTAGTTCAAGTACATATAATTAGCTTCTGCATTAATGTGCATTAGTTTTTCTCCTTCCCGCACTCCACCAGTGTCTCATTCTTTATTTCTGTCTGCTACACATGCTTTAGTCCAGCCCCTGGATATGCTTTATTCAGTCCTAGGGTACTAGTCATAAACCTGTGTTACTAATTCAGAGGTATGACTATTGGTATAAGGATAAAACTGGAATTCTATGATTAATCTTCCTCTTCTAATTTTCTTCTCCTCAATTCAGTTGGGTGCAAGAGTATGGAAAAATGAGTTCAATTTTGTCTTGATACAAATCCTTTGTTATTTATGGGATAGTTGTAATGTACAGGCCAGGGGCGGTGGCCAGGAGGAGGTGCCTCACGCCCGAGGCCAGGGTTGGTGGCCAGGAAGAGTGAATCTACGTCAAAGGACCAGTGTCTGCATGGGTGTTGGAGGGCCTAGAGGAGTTATTCCATGTTCAAGGTTGGGAGAGGCAGCGGTGAGGAGATACCCCTCATCCAAGGTAAGGAGCAGCGGCTGCACTTTGCTGGAGCAACCGTGAAGAGATACCCCAAGTCCAAGGTAAGAGAAACCCAAGTAAGACGGTAGATGTTGCAAGAAGGCAGACACACTGAAACCGTAATCACAGAAAACTAGTCAGTCTAATCACACTAGGACCACAGCTTTGTCTAACTCAATGAAACTAAGCCATGCAATGTGGGGCCACCCAAGACAGGCGGGCATGGTGGAGAGGTCTGACACAATGTGGTCCACTGGAGAAGGGAATGGCAAACCACTTCAGTATTCTTTCCTTGAGAACCCCATGAACAGTAGAAAAAGGCAAAATGATAGGATACTGAAAGAGGAACTCCCCAGGTCAATAGGTGACCAATATGCTACTGGAGATCAGTGCAGAAATAACTCCAGAAAGAATGAAGGGATGGAGCCAAAGCAAAAACAATAACCAGCTGTGTATGTGACTGGTGATAAATGCAAGGTCCAATGCTGTAAAGAGCAATATGACATAAGAACCTGGAACGTCACGTCCATGAATCAAGGCAAATTGGAAGTGGTCAAACAGGAGATAGCAAGAGTGAACGTCAACATTCTAGGAATCAGCAAACTAAAATGGACTGGAATGGGTGAATTTAACTCAGATGACCACTAAATCTACTACCACGGGCAGAAATCCCTTAGAAGAAATGGAGTAACCATCATGGTCAACAAAAGAGTCTGAAATGCAGCATTTGGATGCAATCTCAAAACCGACAGAATGATCTCTGTTGGTTTCCAAGGCAAACCATTCAATATCATGGTAATCCAAGTCTATACCTCAACCAGTAACGCTGAAGAAACTAAAGTTGAATGGTTCCATGAAGACCTACAAAACCTTTTAGAACTAACACCCACAAAAGATGTCCTTTTCATTATAGGGAAGTGGAATGCAAAAGTAGGAAGTCAAGAAACACCTGGAGTAATAGGCAAATTTGGCCTTGGAATGCAGAATGAAGCAGGGCAATGGCTAATACAGCAAACACTCTCTTCCAACAACACAAGAGAAGACTCAACACATAGATATCACCAGATGGTCAAAACTGAAATCAGATCAATTATAGTCTTTGCAGCCAAAGATGGAGAAGTTCTATACAGTCAACAAAAACAAGACCAGGAGCTGACTGTGGCTCAGATCATGAACTCCTTATTGCCAAATTCAGACTTAAATTGAAGAAAGTAGGGAAAACCGCTAGACCATTCAGGTATGACCTAAATCAAATCCCTTATAATTATACAATGGAAGTGAGAAATAGATTTAAGGGACTAGATCTGATAGATAGAGTGCCTGAAGAACTATGGAATGAGATTCGTGACATTGCACAGGAGACAGGGATCAAGATCATCCCTATGAAAAAAAAAATGCAAAGAAGCAAAATGGCTATCTGAGGAGGCCTTAAAAATAGCTGTGAAAAGAAGAGAAGCAAAAAGCAAAGGAGAAAAGGAAAGATATAAGCATCTGAATTCAGAGTTCCAAAGAATAGCAAGAAGAGATAAGAAAGCCTTCTTCAACAATCAATGCAAAGAAATAGAGGGAAAAAACAGAATGGGAAAGACTAAAGATCTCATTAAGAAAATTAGAGACACTAAGGGAACATTTCATGCAAAGATGGGCACGATAAAGGAAATAAATGGTATGGACCTAACAGAAGCAGAAGATATTAAGAAGAGGTGGCAAGAATACACAGAAGACCTATACAAAAAAAGATCTTCACTACCAAAATAATCACGATGGTGTGGTCACTCACCTAGAGCCAGACATCCTGGAATGTGAAGTCAAGTGGGCCTTAAAAACCATCACTGCGAACAAAGCAAGTGGAGATGATGGAATTCTAGTTGAGCTACTTTAAATCCTGAAAGATGATGCTGTGAAAGTGCTGCACTCAATATGCCAGCAAATTTGGAAAACTCAGCAGTGGCCACAGGACTGGAAAAGGTCAGTTTTCATTCCAATGGCAAAGAAAAGCAATGCCAAAGAATGCTCAAACTACTGCACAATTGCATTCATCTCCCATGCTAGTAAAATAAGGTTCAAATTGCCCAAGCCATGCTTCAGCCATACGTGAACTGTGAAATTCCAGATGCTCAAGCTGGTTTTAGAAAAGACAGAGGAACCAGAGATCAAATTGCCAAAATCCACTGGATCTGGGAATACCAGACCACCTGACCTGCTTCTTGAGAACGTATATGCAGGTCAGGAAGCAACAGTTAGAACTGGACATGGAACAACAGACTGGTTCCAAATAGGAAAAAGAGTACATCAAGGCTGTATAATGTCACCCTGCTTATTTAACTTACATGTAGAGTACATCATTAGAAATGCTGGGCTGGAAGAAGCACAAGCTGGAATCAAGATTGCTGGGAGAAATATCAATAACTTCAGATATGCAGATGACACCGCCCTTATGGCAGAAAGTGAAGAGGAACTAAAAAGCCTCTTGATGAAAGTGAAAGCAGAGAGTGAAAAAGTTGGCTTAAAGCTCAACGTTCAGAAAATGAAGATCATAACATCTGGTCCCATCACTTCATGGGAAATAGATGGGGAGACAGTGGAAACAGTGTCAGACTTTATTTTGGGGGGCTCCAAAATAACTGCAGATGGTGACTGCAGCCATGAAATTAAAATACACTTACTCCTTGGAAGCAAAGTTATGACCAACCTAGATAGCATATTCAAAAGCACAGACATTACTTTGCCAACAAAGGTCTGTCTGGTCAAGGCTATGGTTTTTCCAGTGGTCATGTATGGATGTGAGAGTTGGACTGTGAAGAAAGCTGAGCACTGAGGAATTGATGCTTTTAAACTGTGGTGTTGGAGAAGACTCTTGAGAGTCCCTTGGACTGCAAGGAGATCCAACCAGTCCATTCTGAAGGAGATCAACCCTGGGATTTCTTTGGAAGGAATGATGCTGAAGGTGAAACTCCAGTTCTTTGGCCACCTCATGCGAAGAGTTGACTCATTGGAAAAGATTCTGATGCTGGGAGGGATTGGGGGCAGGAGGAGAAGGGGACGACAGAGGATGAGATGGCTGGATGGCATCACGGACTCGATGGACGTGAGTCTGACTGAACTCTGTGAGTTGGTGATGGACAAGGAGGCCTGGCATGCTGCGATTCATGGTGTCACAAAGAGTAGGACACCACTGAGCGACTGAACTGAACTGAACTGAACTGTAATATACAGACATTTTATTTCCTTCTTTTAATCATTGCAGTAGACAAATGTACTATTTCTTCCTCCCCTTAAAACTTAAGTAAAATGGAAAATGGTCAAGAAGGACCTTAAAGCATGTATTATCTTAACAGAATTGTTCTATTACATCCCTAATGTTTAATGGTTTTAAGTAGTTTTGTTACTGAAAATTATTTCCTCCAGTGGACTTCCTCGGTTTTCTTCTCTGTTTACATTGCTAAGTATTTTCACTTCTGCCATCTACTTCAAGATAATATTAAACACTGGACAATGATTTTTTTTTGTGAGACATTAGTAGAAGTGGTGGTCAGCTGCAGTCCATGGGGTCGCTAAGAGTCGGACACGACTGAGTGACTTCACTTTTACTTTTCACTTTCCTGCATTGGAGAAGGAAATGGCAACCCACTCCAGTAGTCTTGCCTGGGGAATCCCAGGGATGGAGGAGCCTGGTGAGCTGCTGTCTATGGGGCTGCACAGAGTTGGACATGACTGAACTGACTTAGCAGCAGCAGCAGCAGTAGAAGTGGGGAAGATGAAAGTTGATTTATCTTCCTATTATTTCATATAACATATATTAACATATGGAAATCCTTACTCAGGAAGAACCTAATAAATTCTAGTCTTTGGATCATTACTTTCATTCCCCTCATGTATCAAAATACATGCTTATTTTAAATTGAACAGCATTGCTATCATTATAGCTTTTTCATAATTCTCTACCCAGGCTTTGACTACCCTTAAAGATAAGCTTTGACATATCTCCAGATATAAAAATAATGGTCAATAATTTAAGTATTTCAAAAGCACACTATCATAAATATGAGCAAACTTTGATGAGTCTTACTGCATATCAGAATCTTAAAGTTTAAAAGTACTATTTGAGGTCATATAGTACAATTTCCTCACTTTATGAATGAGTCAGTTTGACTCAGAAATACGCAACAATCTGGGGAGCAGAGGCTCCAGTGTTTTTGCCTTGAGAATCCCAGGGACAGGGGAGCCTGGTGTGCTGCCATCTATGGGGTCGCACAGAGTCAGACACGACTGAAGTGACATAGCAGCAGCAGCAGGGAGTGGAGGCAACAATAAAACTGAGCCTCCACATTCCGAGTCTAAGTTTCTTTCCATTGTAATATTCAAAATTTCAACTAATAGTTATCAAAATGATATATTTAGTATATGCTGAGAATATTTTTTAAGTACATTATTACCTCATCATGGTTTTCACTCAAATATGGCTCAGAGTTAAGGAAAGTCAGTTATGTTTATCATTATTATTATTATTATCATTATTTCTGCTGAAATAACAATCAGAAGGGCTTCCCAGGTGGGTCAGTGGTAAAGAATCTGGTTGCCAAGCAAGAGATACCTGCCAAGAAGAGATGCCTGCCAAGCAGGAGACCCAGGTTCAATACCTAGGTCAGGAAGATCCCCTGGAGAAGGAAATAACAGCCCACTTAAGAATTCTTGCTTGAGAAATCCCATGGACAGAGGAGCTTGGCAGGCTGCAGTCCATGTGGTCAGTAAGAGTTGGACATTACTTAGTGATTAAACAGCAGCAGCAACAGCAATCAGATATAATCAAGCTCCTGAAAATTACTACAGAAGAATTTTCATTTGTAGGTCTAAATGTGTTCCCTCATTTATATCATCAGTTTCTCATCTACAGTCCCAGTCAGTTTCTCAACCACAGTCCCAGTCATTATACCCTGATAATGATAAATAATCTTTCCTATTTTTTTCCCCTGAAAAAGATCTTCATGACAAATTATTCAAGACAATTTGTACTACATATCAAGGTAAGTGAAACTTTTCTTTTAGAGTACTAATGCTTTGGAAGAAATCAAAGGTTGTTTGTAAACTATAAGAGGAGGCCCTGTTTTACCCTGAATTGTAATGCTTATTCAAATACAGTATTCTAGAGATGGAAAGAAAACCAAGGATTTTCACAATTCTTTACGAATAATAGGTGATAATGGTGATGCTCTGACTACTGAAATATTAAATGAACAAAGTAGAATTCATCATTATTTTAGTTTGAAGCATCTGTCTATTCTTCAGACAAGTGTGACATAACAGTCAGTAAAGTAACAGAAAATGGAATCAGTTTTTAAGACGAATGCTGATTAAATAAAATGATTAGAAATGCTAATAAAAATGTTACTATTTTCTAGCTGTACTTTCAAAAACCAGCTGGAATAACTATAAATAAAACAGCATCTACAACTTTACTTAAATGTAGATATGAATATCTTCAGTGGAAAATAAGGAAAATAAATATATGTTAGATATTTTATAAGACAACTGATGTGCATGACTTCATTTAAGCTCCAAAGCAAGGAAAGAGTCTCAGAGAAGTCACTTAACCTACCCAAAGTTACATGGAAAGCAAAATCAACAAAGAAATTTAATCTGATACCCAACTAATGTATATATTGAAGCCTTCATCCCAAGTGTGACTGTATTTGGTAGTAGGCACTCTGAGGAGATGATAAAACCCTAATCCAACAAAGCTATTGCCATTAAATAATGGGTAGAGACACCAGAGCTTACTCTCTGGACTATGTGAGAACACAGCAAGGAAATGACTGTCTGGAAGCCAGAAATACAACTTTCTAGGAACTGAATTTGCTGGCATCTTGATCCTGGACTTTCTAGGGTTCAGAACTGTGAGAAAAGAAATTATTCTAATTTAAGCCAACAAATATATTGGATTTTTGTTATGGTATCTGTAGAAGACTAAGAAAAGGTATAAGAATTGACATGTCTAAGAAATTCCAAGGTGTTGTTGATGTTACTGACTCAGGAATCACATTTGTTTAAATTACTATTAAAGAAGTAAAATCTAAGTAACCAGGAGTCATTATTAGTTGTCTAATGAAAAAATAGCAATGTACACAGTAGTGTTCTGTACTAGTGTTGTTTCAGAGTGAATTTCTCTCTCCCTGAGGATATAAGTTTAAGCAAATGATTTGATGATAGTCATCTGCTTTATCTTTAATGAATTAACAGACTTTATCATATCCAAAAAAAACCATAAAGAAGTGTTCTCATTTATAGTATCTGCTCTAAAGGTAACTTAGTCCTTTTGCTTTTTCCATGATCCAGCGGATGTTGGCAATTTGATCTCTGGTTCCTCTGCCTTTTCTAAAACCAGCTTGAACATCAGGGAGTTCACGGTTCATGTATTGCTGAAGCCTGGCTTGGAGAATTTTGAGCATTACTTTACTAGCATGTGAGATGAGTGCAATTGTGTGGTAGTTTGATCATTCTTTTGCATTGCCTTTCTTTGGAATTGGAATGAAAACTGACCTTTTCCAGTCCTGTGGCCACTGCTGAGTTTTACAAACTTGCTGGCATATTGAGTGCAGCACTTTCACAGCATCATCTTTCAGGATTTGAAATAGCTCAACTGGAATTCCATCACCTCCACTAGCTTTGTTCGTAGTGATGCTTTCTAAGGCCCACTTGACTTCACATTCCAAGATGTCTGCCTCTAGATTAGTGATCACATCATCATGATTATCTGGGTCATGAAGATATTTTTTGTACAGTTCTTCCGTGTATTCTTGCCAACTCTTTTTCATACCTTCTGCTTCTGTTAGGTCCATACCATTTCTGTCCTTTATCAAGCCCATCTTTGCCTGAAATGTTCCCTTGGTATCTTTAATTTTCTTAAAGAGATCTATAGTCTTTCCCATTCTGTTGTTTTCCTCTATTTCTTTGTATTGATCACTGAAGAAGGCTTTCTTATCTCTTCTGGCTATTCTTTGGAACTCTGAATTCAGATGCTTATATCTTTCCTTTTCTCCTTTGCTTTTCGCCTCTCTTCTTTTCACAGCTATTTGTAAGGTCTCCCAAGGCAGCCATTTTGCTTTTTTGCATTTCTTTTCCATGGGGATGGTCTTGATCCCTGTTTCCTGTACAATGTCACGAACCTCATTCCATAGTTCATCAGGCGCTCTATCTATCAGATCTAGGTCCTTAAATTTATTTCTCACTTCCACTGTATAATCATAAGGGATATGATTTAGGTCATACCTGAATGGTCTAGCGGTTTTCCCTACTTTCTTCAATTTGAGTCTGAATTTGGTAATAAGGATTTCATGATCTGAGCCACAGTCAGCTCCTGGTCTTGTTTTTGCTGACTGTATAGAGCTTCTCCATCTTTGGCTGCAAAGAATATAATCAATCTGATTTCAGTGTTAGCCATCTGGTGATGTCCATGTGTAGAGTCTTCTCTTGTGTTGTTGGAAGAGGGTGTTTGCTATGACCAGTGCATTTTCTTGGCAAAACTCTATTAGTCTTTGCCCTGCTTCATTCTGCATTCCAAGGCCAAATTTGCCTATTACTCCAGGTGTTTCTTGACTTCCTACTTTTGCATTCCAGTTCCCTATAATGAAAATGACATGTTTTTTGGGTGTTAGTTCTGTAAGATCTTGAAGGTCTTCATAAAACCGTTCAACTTCAGTTTCTTCAGTGTTACTGGTTGGGGCATAGAAATGGATAACTGTGATATTGAATGGTTTGCCTTGGAGATGAACAAAGATCATTCTGTTGTTTTTGAGATTGCATCCAAGTACTGCATTTCGGACTCTTGTTGACCATGATAGCTACTCCATTTCTTCTGAGGGATTCCTGCCCACAGTAGTAGATGTAATGGTTATCTGAGTTAAATTCACCCATTCCAGTACATTTTAGTTCGCTGATTCCTAGAATGTCAACGTTCACCCTTGCCATCTCTTGTTTGACCACTTCCAATTTGCCTTGATTCATGGACCTGACATTTCAGGTTCCTATGCAATATTGCTCTTTACAGCATCAGATCTTTCTTCTATCACCAGTCACATCCACAACTGGGTATTGTTTTTGCTTTGGCTCTATCCCTTCTTTCTTTCTGGAGTTATTTCTCCACTGATCTCCAGTAGCATATTGGGCACCTAATGTCTTGGGGAGTTCCTCTTTGGGTATCCTATCATTTTGCCTTTTCCTACTGTTCATGGGGTTTTCAAGGCAAGAATACTGAAGTAGCTTGCCATTCCCTTTTCCAGTGGACCACATTCTGTCAGGCCTTTCCACCATGACCCGCCCGTCTTGGGTTGCCCCGCAGGCATGGCTTGGTTTCATTGAGTTAGACAAGGCTGTGGTCCTAGTGTGATTAGATCGGCTAGTTTTCTGTGAGTATGGTTTCAGTGTGTCTGCCCTCTGATGCCCTCTTGCAACACTTACCATCTTCCTTGGGTTTCTCTTACTTTGGGTATGGGGTATCTCTTCACAGCTGCTCCAGCAAAGCATAGCCGCTGTTCCTTACCTTGGACGAGAGGTATTTCCTTACCGCTTCTGTTCCTGACCTTCAACGTGGGATCATTCCTCTAGGCCCTCCTGTGCCCACACAGCCACCACTCCTTGGGTTGCTCATCCTGGCCACCGGCTCTGGCCTCAGGCGTAGGTGGTTCCTCCTAGCTGCCACCCCTAGCCTCGGGCTTGGGGTGGCTCCTCAAGGTCACTGCCGCTGACCTCGGACACAGGGTAGGCCCTCTCCACCACCACCCCTGACCTCGGATGCAGGGTAGCTCCTCTCAGCCATTCCTGCGCCATCGCAGCCTGGCATTCTAGGCTGCTGCCCCTGACCTCAGACATGAGGTAGCTCCTCTTGGCCGCGCTTAGTGAGCCGGCTTGCAGCCGCCTGCCCTTAGTGAGCCAGCTCACAATATTTCTCTATTTATTTGTTTATTCATTCCTTCTTTGATGTGGGCTTAATATGTTGTGAATTTTAGGAGTCTGCTTATTTTGTTTTCAGATCAGTTCAGTTTAGGTGCTCAGTTGCTCAGTCGTGCCCAACTCATTGCGACCCCATGAATCGCAGCACCCCAGGCCTCCCTGTCCATCACCAGCTCCCAGAGCACACCCAAACTCATGTCCATCGAGTCAGTGATGCCATCCAGTGATCTCATCCTCTGTTGTCCCCTTCTCCTCCTGCCCCCAATCCCTCCCAGCATCAGCATCTTTTCCAATGAGTCAACTCTTCGCATGAGGTGGCCAAAGTATTGGAGTTTCAGCTTTAGCATCAGTCCTTCCAAAGAACACCTAGGACTGATATCCTTTAGGATGGACTGGTTGGATCTCCTTGCAGTCCAAGGGACTCTCAAGAATCTTCTCCAATACCACAGTTCAAAAATAATATCTCTGCTTTTGAATATGTTATCTAGGTTGGTCATAACTTTTCTTCCAAGGAGTAAGCATCTTTTAATTTCATACCTGCAATCACCAACTGCAGTGATTTAAAGTCTTTACCTTGGACGAGAGGTATTTCCTTACCGCCTCCTTACCCAAAATAAAGTCTGACACTGTTTCCCCATCTATTTCCCACAAAGTGATGGGACCAGATGTCATGATCTTTGTTTTCTGAATGTTGAGCTTTAAGCCAACTTTTTCACTTTCCTCTTTCACTTTCATCAAGAGTGAAGGTTTCTCTTCACTTTCTGCCATAAGGGTGGTGTCATCTGCATATCTGAGGTTATTGATTTTTCTCCTGGCAATCTTGGTTCCAGCTTGTGCTTCTCTCATCCCAACGTTTCTCATGATGTACTCTGCATAGAAGGTAAATAAGCATGGTGACAATATACAGCCTTGACTTACTCGTTTTCTTATTTGGAACCAGTCTGTTGTTCCATGTCCAGTTCTAACTGTTGCTTCCTGACCTGCATATAGGTTCCTCAAGAGGCAGGTCAGGTGGTCTGGTATTCCCATCTCTTTCAGAATTTTCCACAGTTTATTATGATCCATACAGTCAAAGGCTTTGGCTTAGTCAATAAAGCAAAAATAAATGAAAAATGTACTGTTAGATTATACCAACCAACTAAGATAAGCATTTCTTTTTTATAAAATATATTTAGCTACAGTTTTAAATAGCAACGTTAGTCATACCATACATTGATTACAGATCAACAAATTTTCAAATCATATAACACTTAAAGAAAATTGGTGAAAAAAATAGTTGTGTATTTCTGAGGGTATTCATTATCAGAAAATGACAAGATTGAACACCCTAAAACAGGAATCCACACCTCTAAATGTTCTATGTATTAAAAAAAAAAGAAAGAAAGAAAAAAACACAGGTACTCATAAGGGGGGTACACAATTTTGTTACTTAAGAAAATAAAAGAAATTATATACCGAGAACCTTAGATCTTAAGAATGTCTGCTGCTGCTAAGTCACTTCAGTCATTAAGTGACTACTCTGTGCCACCCCACAGATGGCAGCCCACCAGGCTCCCCCGTCCCTGGGATTCACCAGGCAGGAACACTGGAGTGGGTTGCCATTTCCTTCTCCAATGCATGAAAGTGAAAAGTGAAAGTGAAGTTGCTCCATCGTGTCTGACTCTTAGGGACCCTATGGACTGGAGCCCACCAGGCTCCTCCTTCCATGGGATTTTCCAGGCAAGCGTGCTGGAGTGGGGTGTCATTGCCTTCTCTGTGAGAATAGCTACATATATACACAGTGAATTAACAATTTAACCAATCATTCTAGTGCCTTATCCCACAAGCATTGATATTATTTAAAAATGTGAGGTCTTCTGAAAACTGATTTAGCTGATTTTGTAGCTTACCAGTCTGATAAATGATTGTAGCATAGTTCACAGTTCTTCTTGAATTTACTTCACAGTGGCAGGTAAAATTCTCCTTTGTAAGTTGTCAGCTAAGGAACTCACTTTAGAAGGAGAGGAAAAGAAAACTTCTTAGAGAAGCAAAGACAAATGAATCTGGGATGACATTAAAGGCTTTGAAAAATGGAAATACTTTTGGTTCATGAACATTGAAAATGCTATTTGTGGTCTCTGAACAATGAGACCATTTTTGTACTTTTTTTTTTTTTTGTACATGGTTAGTACATAGTGATTACTAATTGCCACCACATTGTCTCCACCTGTCACAAGATATCATCATCCACTTAAGAAATAAAATATAGAGGATACTCATTTTAAAGACTGCCTGTCCAAGAGGTTATTAACTACTTAATGCACATGGCACATACAATTATTTTCTCTTTCCTAACAAATAAAAAGGTGTTTGTTTTGTTATCTATTTCTTATCAGAAATTCACATGAAAAAAATCAGAAATAATTATCATTATTATTGCAAATATAAATTGTAAATGTGTTCAGTTCAGTTCAGTTGTTCAGTCGTGTCCGACTCTTTGTGACCCCACGAATTGCAGCATGCCAGGCCTCCCTGTCCATCACCAACTCCCAGAGTTCACTCAAACTCATATCCATCGAGTCAGTGATGTCATCCAGCCATCTCATCTTCTATCGTCCCCTTTTCCTCCTGCCCCCAATCCCTCCCACCATCAGAGTCTTTTCCAATGAGTCAACTGTTTGCATGAGGTGGCCAAACTACTGGAGTCTCAGCTTTAGCATCATTCCTTCCAAAGAACACCCAGGAACAATATCCTTTAGAATGCCCCAATCTCTGGAATTTGTGGACTATAAAAATGTATTGAAAGAAATATTAAATATGCTTCTTAACTTCCAATGAATTGTGGAAAGTGGTAAGTAGATGAATTTCAGATTTAAAATCAAGTAAGGTGTCCAGAACTCTACTGGTACCCAAGTTTCTTTTTGATTTGATATGAGTAATAATACCAAAATTGATTATAAATCTCAACCTAAAAAAAGTTTCAGTGAAGGTATTTTTTTTTTAAATCTTTTGTCACCCAGATGTGTCAGTGCTTATTTAGGTTAAAGGTTTTAAACACTGACAATTAACTTATCTTAATTGATTTGGCAAGTAAGAGGTTACAATTTTAAAAAAGGAACATCTTTCTTATTTCTCTTAAATTATGGATTTAGCAGTTTTCTGGACATATTTTCTAAATTGTACTTTGGTTTCCTTAATTAAAAAAAAAATCGAATCTAACAGTACATTACTAAAAAGAAAGGGGAATTTAAGCAGATAAGTGAATGCTGACTACTGATAATGACACATAGAGTAATCCATTATGAAAAAAATGGAAATTGTTTCCAGTTTGAATTGATGTCTCTGCCAGATTTCACTTAGCTTTTAACTCTGGACAGCAAACAATGATTAAACAAGAAGCATAGTCTCGAAATGAGCTATTGGATCATGATTATTATGTAGAATATAAACCTTACTAAAACTGTAAGGGCCAGAATTGTTATTGATGGACACTGAATACTGAGGTGGTTATAAAGCAATGGTTTTTAGAGGTTTTATTTTATCCCATCTTCACTTTTTTTTTAATTGTCTATTCTAGTGACATGAAATCATATCTGATGTATTAAGATTCAAGGCCTACTGTTATATTGGCAGAAAATGTGTTATCTTCCAAAGTGGTTATAGTTTTATGGTCTTAAACTATAAATAGCCACATCTTATCTAATATAATTAAGAAACAATGGCTCAAACCAATTCTTCTAAAACAAATCAACTTTGGTGGAAGTTGAATTCTACTATATATATATATATATATATGTGTGTGTGTGTGTGTGTGTGTGTGTATGTATATGTATGTATAGCTTATCAACTAACTTAGTTATATAATATCAACAGCTTCTGTAAAATTTCTCAGGAGTGCTGCTGCTTCTGCTGCTGCTTCTGCTGCTGCTAAGTTGCTTCAGTCATGTCCGACTCTGTGTGATTCCACAGATGGCAGCTCACCAGGCTCCCCCATCCCTGGGATTCTCCAGGCAAGAACACTGAAGTGGGTTGCCATTTCTTTCTCCAATGCATGAAAGTGAAAAGTAAAAATGAAGTCACTTAGTCATGTCTGACTCTTAGTGAGCCCATGGACTGCAGCCTACCAGGCTCCTCCGGCCATGGGATTTTCCAGGCAAGAGTACCCCAGGAGTGCAGTATCTATTAAAATACCAATGGCCTTTTTTGACAGTACTAAAAGAAATAATTATAAAATTTGTATGGAAATGCAAAAGACCCTAAATAGCCAAAAGAATCATGAGAAAGAAGAATAAAGTTGCAGCTATCATACTCCCTGACTTCAAACTATAATTTTAAAAAAGAGGTAAGCATAACAAAAAAAGAGAATCAGATCCATAGGACAAACAGATAGTTGCCAGAAGCGAGGGGTCTGGGGGAAGAAAGAAAGAGGTGAAAGAGATTAAGAGATTAAAAAAAGTTTTCCAGGAGTTTGTATTGCAAAACAATTCTATATATTTTGCATGTAATATTGAGATATTTTTTCCAGTATAAAACATTTCAATGCAACCCCCTTGATATACTTTTTCAAATACAAACATTTTTACTAGCAGCAAGAACAAGCCATTCCATTTTGGGAATTATACAAGGTGAAAAAAAAAAATACTATTTTAGCAACAGCTAAAGATCTGGTCCCATCACATCATGGGAAATGGATGGGGAAACAGTGGAAACAGTGTCAGACTTTATCTTTTTGGGCTCCAAAATCACTGCCGGTGGTAATTGCAGCCATGAAATTAAAAGACGCTTACTCCTTGGAAGGAAAGTTATGACCAACCTAGATAGCATATTCAAAAGCAGAGACATTCCTTTGCCAACAAAGGTCCATCTATTCAAGGTTATGGTTTTTCCAGTGGTCATGTATGGATGTGAGAGTTGGACTGTGAAGAAAGCTGAATGCTGAAGAATTGATGCTTTTGAACTGTGGTGTTGGAGAAAACTTTTGAGAGTCCCTTGGACTGCAAGGAGATCCAACCATTCCATCCTAAGGGAGATCGGTCCTGGGTGTTCATTGGAAGGACTAATGCTGAGGCTGAAATTCCAATACTTTGGCTACTTCATGCAAAGAGTTGACTCATTGGAAAAGACTCTGATGCTGGGAGGGATTGGGGGCAGGAGGAGAAGGGGACGATAGAGGATGAGATGGCTAGATGACATCACTGACTTGATGGACGTGGGTTGGGTAGACTCCCGGAATTGCTGATGGACAGGGAGGCCTGGCGTGCTGCAGTTCACGGGGTCACAAAGAGTCGGACACGACTGAGCAACTGAACTGAACTGAACTGAACTGAAAGATTAACATGAAAGTGAAGTGAAAGTCGATTAGTCGTGTCTGACTGTTTGCAACCCCATGGGCTATACAGGCCATGGAATTCTCCAGGCCAGAATACTGGAGTGGGTAGCCTTTCTTTTTTCCAGGAGATCTTCCCAACCCAGGTATTGAACCCGGGTCTTCCCCATTGCAGGCAGATTCTTTACCAGCTGAGACACAAGGGAAGCCCAAGAATACTGGAGTGGGTAGCCTATCCCTTCCCCAGTGGATCTTCCTGATCCAGGAATGAAACCAGGATATCCTGCTTTTCAGGTGGATTTTTTACCAACTGAGCTATGAGAGAAGTTGAAAGACTGACACAGATGCTAGGAATACAGTTATTAGGTACTTTTCTTATTCATTTTATTAATCATTGTATTAATTTTACTTAATTTATTATTTAATTATTCACTTTCATTGTGATGCAGGCTTCTCTTGCAGCTCAGTTGATGAAGAATCCATCTGCAATGTGGGAGACCTGGGTTCGACCCCTGGGTTGGGAAGATCCACTGGGAGAAGGGAAAGTCTACCCACTCTAGTATTCTGGCCCAGAGAATTCCATGGACTATATAGTGCATTGGGTCACAAAGAGTCATACACGATTGAGCAACTTTCAGTTTCATTGTGATGCAGGCTATGTGTGAAATTATAAGAAGACCTGGTGTGTCTTGGGAGTCAAGGAAATGTTTTGGTTTATTTATTTTTGCAAGGTATTTGCTTTACCATATTTTTCTGATTTATACCATACATCAACATGAATCAGCCACAAGTATGCCGATGTCCTCTCCCTCATGATCCTCCCTCCCATCTCCCACCCCACCCTACCCCTCTAGGTCTTCATGGAGCCCTGGGTTGAGCTACCCGTGCCACACAGAAAATTCCCACTGGCTATTTTACATATGGTAATGTATCTGTTTCCATACTACTGTCTCAATTCATCCCACTCTCTCCCTCCCATACTGTGTCCATAAGTCTGTTCGCTATGTTTGCATCTCCACTGCTGCTGCTGCTAAGTTGCTTCAGTCGTGTCCTACCCTGTGCGACCCCATAGATGGCAGCCCACCAGGCTCCCCCGTCCCTGGGATTCTCCAGGCAAGAACATGCTGCCCTGCAAAAAAGGTTTATCAGTACCATCTTTCTAGATTCCATACACAAGATTAAATGACAACTCTTAGAGTGGAGAATTCTAAGTTAATGGCAATATTTATTTTTCTCTATGTGACTTACTTCACTCTGTACAGTAGGCTCTATGTTCATCCATTTCATTAGGACTGACTTCAATGCATTCTTTTATAAAACTGAGTAACGTTCCATTGTATATATGTACCACAATTTCTGTACTTATTCATCTGTCGACTAATATCTAGACTGCTTCCATGTCCTAGCTACTGTAAGAAGGGCTGCAAAGAACATTGAGGCACATGCATCTCTTTCAGGTATGGTTTCCTTAGGGATTGCTGGGTCATATGATAGTTTTCTTCCTAGTTTTTTTAGGAATCCCCACACTGATTTCCATAATGATTTTATCAATTTACTTTCCCACCAACAGTGCAAAAGGGTTCCCATCTCCACATCCTTTTCAGTATTTACTATTTGTATTTTTTTTTTAATGATAGCCATTCTGACCAGTGTGAAGTGGTGCTTCATTGTAGTTTTCATTTGCATTTCTCTAATAATGAGTGATGTTGATCATCTTTTAATGTGCTGTGAATGAGGAATACAAGAGATTTATATTTCTCTGTGTTAATTTTATATCCTGTGACTTTACTATATTCATTGATTAGTTCTAGTAATTTTCTGTAAATCTTTTTGGAGAAATGTCTCTTTAGGTCTTCTATCTATTTTTTGATTGAGTTGTTTCTTTTTCTGGTATTGAGCTACATGAGCTATTTGTGTGTTATGGAGGTTAATCCATTGCCAGTTGTTTTCAGAATTCTCCACTTGAGTTGTCATTTAATCTTGTTTATTGTTTCCTCTGCTTTGCAAATACTTCTAAATTTAATTAAGTCCCATTTATTTACTTTAATTTTTATTTCCATTACTCTAGGAAGTATGTCAAAGAGGATCTTGCTGTGATATATGTCAGAGGGCAGTGCCTATATTTTCCTCTAAAAACTTTGTCATAACATGCTCTACCTATGTTTTCCTCTCAGAGTTTTATAGTTTCTGGTCTTACATTTAAATCTTTAATCCATTTTGAGTTTACTTTTGTGTCATGATGTGTTCTAGTTTCATTATTTTACATGTAGCTATCCAGTTTTTTCAGCACCACTTATTGAAGAAACTGTCTTTTCTCCATTGCATAATCTTGCCTCCTTTATCAAAGAAGAAGTGTCCATAGGTGTGTGAATTTATCTCTGGGCTTTCTATCTTGTTCCATTGCTCTAAATTTCTGTTTCTGTGCCAATCCCATATTGTTTTAATGACTGTAGCTTTGTAGTATAGTCTGAAGTCAGGAAGGCTGACTCCTCCAGCTTAATTTTTCTTTTTTTAAGGCTATGATTTTGGCTATTCAGAGTATTTTTTGTTTCCATACAAATTGTGAAAATTTTTGTCCTAGTTTTGTGAAAAATACCATCATTGGTCATTTGGCAGGGATTACATTGAATCTGTCTATTACTTTGGGTAGTATAATAATTTTCTCAATCTAAGAACATGATTCTTCCAATCTAAGAACATGATATATCTCTCCATCTGTTTGTGTCATCTTTCATTTTGTTCATCAGTGTCTTACAGTTTTCTTCATACAGGTCCTTTGTCTCTTTATGTAGGTTTATCCCTAAATATTTTATTATTTTTGTTGCAATGGTGAATGGGACTGCTTACTTAATTTCTCTTTCTGATTTTTCATTGTTAATGTAGAGGAATGCAAGGGATTTCTCTGTGTCAATTTCATATCTTGTGAATTTACTATATTCATTGTTTAGCTCTAGTCACTTTCTGATGGAATCTTTAGGGTTTTTTATGTGTTGTATCATGTAGCTGGCAAATAGTGTGAGTTTTATATCTTCTTTTCCAATTTGGATTTCATTACTTTTTTTTTTTTTTTTTTCCCTCTGAGTGATCTGGCTAGGACATCCAAAACTATGTTGAATATAGTGGTAAGAGGGGACATCCTTGTCTTGTTCCTGATTTTAGAGGAAATATTTTCAGCTTTTCACTGTTGAAAATAATGTTTTCTGTGCATTTGTTATGTGTGTTAGTCACGCAGCCATGTCTGACTCTCTGTAACCCCAAGGACTGTAACCCGCCGAGGTCCTCCATCAGTGGCATTTTCCAGACGAGAATACTGGAGTGGGTTGCCATTTAGTCTTTGTTATGTTGAGGTAGGTTCCTTCTATGCCCACTTTCTGAACAGCTTTTATTTTAAATGAGTGCTGAATTTTTCCAAAAGTTTTTTCTACATCTATTGAGATAATCATATTATTTTTATCTTTCAGTTTTTGGATATGTTGTATCACATCATTGATTTGAATATTTTGAAGAATCCTTGATCCTTTGGATTAGTCGACTTGATCATAGTGTATGATCCTTTTAATGTGTTGTTGGATTCCATTTGCTAGAGTTCTGTTGAGTATTTCTGCATCTATGTTCATCAGTGATATCAGCCTGTATTTGTGTGTGTGTGTGTTTGTGGTATCTATGTCTGGTTTTGGAATTAGAGTGATGGTGGCCTTGTAGACTGAATTTGGGAATCTTTTTCTCTACAGTTTTCTAGCAGAGTTTGAGCAGGATAAGTGTTAGTTCTCTAAATTTTTGGTAGAAGTTGTCGGTTAGATTATCTGGCCTTGGGTTTTCGTTTATTGGAAGATTTTTTACTATAATATCAAATTCAGTGCTTCTGATTGATCTGTTCATGCTTTCTCATTTTCCCTGGTTCAGTTTTGGAGGTTGTCTTCTTAAGAATTTGTCCATTTCTTCCCATCATCCATTTTATTGATATATAATTGCTCATAGTAGAGTTGCTCTTATGATCCTTCATATTTCTGCGACTTCAGCTTTAACTTCTCCTGTTCCATGTTTAATTTTATTGACTTGAGTCTCTCTCTCTCTTTTTTTTTTTTTCTTTATGAGTCTGGCTAGTGGTTTGTCAATTTTGTTTAACCTCTCAAAGAACCAGCTTTGCTATTATCTCCATTGTGTCATTTTTGTTTTTTACATTTATTTCTTCTCTGATTTTTGTGATTTCTTTCCTTCCACTAAATTTGTTGTTTTTTTTTTTTTTCTAGTTGCTTTAGTTGTAAGGTTATGCTGTTTGTTTGACTCTTTTATTTCTTGATGTGAGATTTTATTGCTATAAAATTCCGTCTTAGAATTGCTTTTGGTGCATTCCATAGGCTTTAGGTGGTTTTGTTTTCATTGTCATTCATTTATAGTTTTTTTTTTTTCCTTTTTTATGTCTTCAGTGACTTGCTGATTATGTAGAAGTGTGTTGTTAAAAAACAATGTGTTTTTGTTTATTTATAGCTTTTTCTTTTTTTGCAGTTGATATCTAATCTCACAGCATTGTGGTCAGAAAAATTTCTCAATACAATTTAAATTTTCTTAAATTTACTGAAACTAGATTTGTGACACAAGATGTAATCTATCCTGGAGACTATCCCATGTGCACTTGAGAAAAAACTATTCTGCTGTTTGGGGTTGGAATGTCCTGAAGACAACAATCAGGTCCATTAGGATTGATGTGTGGTTTAAGGATTGTGCTTCCTTACTAATTCTCTATCAGGATGATCTGTCTATTGGTGTAAGTGGAGTTTTACAATCCCCTACTACTATTGTGTTAAAGTCAATTTCCTTTCTTATGGTTGTTAGCAATTTCCTTATGTATTGATATTGAGATGTTCCTATGTTGGATGTATACATATTTATATTGCTATATATTCTTTTTGGATTGATTCCTTGATCATTATGTAGTATCCTTCCTTAGCTCTTCCAATAATTTTTATTTTAAAGTCTATTTCTCTGATATGAATATTGTTACTCCCAGTGTCCTTTGATTCCCACTTGCATGGAATATCTTTCTCCATTCTCTGACTTTCAGTTTGTACATATCCTTATATCTGAAGTGGGTCTCTTGTAGGCAGTATATATATGGGCCTTGTTTCTGTATCCATTCAGCCACTCTGTGTCTTTTGCTTGGGGCATTTAATCCATTTACGTTGAAGGTAATTATTGATATGTATGTTCCCATTATCATTTTCTTAATCATTTAGTTTGTTTCATGGCTCTTTTCCTTTTTTAAAAAAATTATTTTTATCTTACTTTACAATACTGTATTGGTTTTGCCATATATCAACATGAATCAGGCATGGGTGTACACGTGTTCCCAATCCTGAACCCCCCATCGCTCTGGGTCATCCTATTGCACCAGCCTCAAGTATCCTGTACCATGCATTGAACCTAGACTGGCAATTCGTTTCTTATATGATATTATACATGTTTCAATGTCATTCTCCCAAATCATCCCACCCTCTCCCTCTCCCACAGAGTCCAAAAGACTGTTCTATACATCTGTGTCTCTTTTGCTGTCTCATATACAGGGTCATAATTGCCATCTTTCTAAATTCCTTATATATGTGTTAGTATACTGTATTGGTGTATTTCTTTCTGGCTTACTTCACTCTGTATAATTGGCTCCAGTTTCATCCACCTCATTAGAACTGATTCAAATGTATTCTTTTTAATGGCTGAGTAATACTCCATTGTGTATATGTACTACAGCTTTCTTATCCATTCATCTGCTGGTGGACATCTAGGTTGCTTCATGTCCTGGCTATTATAAACGGTGCTGCAATGAACATTGAGGTATACGTGTCTCTTTCAATTCTGGTTTCCTCGGTGTGTATGCCCAGCAGTGGGATTGCTGGGTCATAAGCAATTCTATTTTCATTTTTTAAAGGAATCTCCACAGTGTCCTCCATAGTGGCTATACTACTTTGCATTCCCACCAACAGTTTAAGAGGGTTCGTTTTACTCTACACTCTCTCCAGCATTTTTGCTTGTAGAATTTTGGATGGCACCCATTCTGACTGGTGTGAAATGGTACCTCATTGTGGTTTTGATTTGCATTTCTCTGATAATGAATGATGTTGAGCATCTTTTCATGTGTTTGTTAGCCATCTGTATGTCTTCTTTGGAGAAATGTCTGTTTAGTTCTTTGGCCCATTTTTTGATTGGGTCATTTATTATTCTGGAATTGAGCTGTAGGAATTGCTTGTATATTTTTGAGATTAGTTGTTTGTCAGTTGCTTCATTTGCTATTATTTTCTCCCATTCTGAATGCTGTCTTTTCACCTTGCTTACAGTTTCCTTTGTTGTGAAAAAGTTTTTAAATGTTTTTCAGATCCCATTTGTTTATCTTTGCTTTTATTTCCAGTATTCTGGGAGGTGGGTCATAAAGGATCTTGCTGTGATTCGGAAAGTGTTAGAGAGTGTTTTGCCTATGTTGTCCTCTAGGAGTTTTATAGTTTCTGGTCGTACGTTTAGATCTTTAATCCATTTTGAGTTTATTTTTGTGTATGGTGTTAGAAAGTGTTCTAGTTTCATTCTTTTACAAGTGGTGACCAGTTTTCCCAGCACCACTTGTTAAAGAGATTGTCTTTTCTCCGTTGTATATTCTTGCCACCTTTGTCAAAGTTAAGGTGTCCATAGGTGTATGGATTTATCTCTGGGCTTTCTAGTTTGTTCCATTGCTCTATATTTCTCTCTTTGTGCCAGTACCATACTGTCTTGATGACTGTGGCTTTGTAGTAGAGCCTGAAGTCAGGCAACTTGATTCCTCCAGTTCCATTCTTCTTTCTCAAGATTGCTTTGGCTATTCGAGGTTTTTTGTATTTCCATACAAATTGTGAAATTTCTTGTTTTAGCTCTGTGAAAAATACCACTGGTAGCTTGATAGGGATTACATTGAATTTGTAGATTGCTTTGGGTAGTATACTCATCTTCACTATATTGATTCTTCCTATCCGTGAACATGGTATATTTCTCCATCTATTAGTGTCCTCTTTGATTTCTTTCATCAGTGTTTTATAGTTTTCTATATATAGGTCTTTTGTTTCTTTAGGTTGATATATTCCTAAGTATTTTATTCTTTTTGTTGCAATGGTGAATGGAATTGTTTCCTTAATTTCTTTTTCTACTTTCTCATTATTAGTGTATAGGAATGCAAGGGATTTCTGTGTGTTGATTTATATCCTGAAACTTTACTATATTTTTTGATTAGCTCTAGTAATTTTTTGGTGGAGTCTTTAGGGTTTTCTATGTAGAGGATCATGTCATCTGCAAACAGTGAGAGTTTTACTTCTCTTCCAATTTGGATTCCCTTTATTTCTTTTTCTGCTCTGATTGCTGTGGCCAAAACTTCCAGAGCTATGTTGAATAGTAGTGGTGAAAGTTGGCACCCTTGTCTTGTTACTGACTTTAGGGGAAATGCTTAAAATTTTTAACCATTAAGGATAATGTTTGCTGTGGGTTTGTCATATATAGCTTTTATTATGTTGAGGTATGTTCCTTCTATTCCATTTTCTGGATAATTTTTATCATAAATGGATGTTGAATTTTGTCAAAGGCTTTCTCTCCATCTATTGAGATAATCGTATGGCTTTTATTTTTCAATTTGTTCATGTGGTGAATTACATTGAATGATTTGTGGATATTGAAGATTCCTTGCATCCCTGGGATAAAGCCCACTTGGTCATGGTGTATGATCTTTTTAATGTGTTGTTGGATTCTGATTGCTGTAATTTTGTTAAGGATTTTTGCACCTATGTTCATCAGTGATGTTGGCCTGTAGTTTTCTTTTTTGTGGCGTCTTTGTCAGGTTTTGGTATTAGGGTGATGTGGCCTCATAGAATGAGTTTGGAAGTTTCCCTTCCTCTGCAATTTTCTGGAAGAGTTTGAGTAGGATAGGTGTTAGCTCTTCTCTAAATTTTTGGTAGAATTCAGCTGTGAAGCCGTCTGGACCTGGGCTTTTGTTTGCTGGAAGATTTCTGATTTCAGTTTCGATTTCCATGCTTGTGATGGGTGTGTTAAGATGTTCTGTTTCTTCCTGGTTCAGTTTTGGAAAGTTGTACTTTTCTTAGAATTTGTCCATTTCTTCCACGTTGTCTGATAGTAGTCTCTTATGATCGTTTGTATTTCTGTGTGTCCATTATGATCTCTCCATTTTCATTTCTAATTTTATTGATTTGATTTTTCTCCCTTTTTTTCTTGATGAGTCTGGATAATGGTTTCTCAATTTTATTTATCCTTTCAAAGAACCAGCTTTTGGCTTTGTTTGTTTTTGCTATCGCCTCTTATGTTCCTTTTGCATTTATTTCTACCCTAATTTTTAAGATTCCTTTCCTTCTAATAACCCTGGGGTTCTCCATTTCTTCCTTTTCTAGTTCCTTTAGGTGTAGAGTTAGGTTATTTATTTGACTTTTTTCTTGTTTCTTGAGGTATGCCTGTATTGCTATGAACTTTCCCCTTAGCACTACTTTTACAGTGTCCCACAGGTTTTGGGTTGTTGCACTTTCATTTTCCTTCAGTTCTTTGCATTTTTTTTTTCAGCCCTCTGTGATTCATTGGTTATTCAGAAGCGTGTTGTTCAGCCTCCATATGTTGGAATTTTTAATAGTTTTCTCCTGTAATTGAAATCTAATCTTACTGCATTGTGGTCAGAAAAGATACTTGGAATGATTTCAATTTTTTTGAATTTATCAAAGCTAGATTTATGACCCAGGATGTGATCTATCCTGGAGAATGTTCCATGTGCACTTGAGACAACTGTGAAATTCATTGTTTGGGGGTGAAATGTCCTATAGATATCAATTAGGTATAACTGGTCTATTGCATCATTTAAAGTTTGTGTTTCCTTGTTAATTTTCTGTTTAGTTGATTTGTCCATAGGTGTGAGTGGAGTATTAAAGTCTCCCACTATTATTGTGTTATTGTTAATTTCCCCTTTCATGCTTGTTAGCATTTGTCTTACATATTGTGGTGCTCCTATGTTGGGTGCATATATATTTATAATTGTTATATCTTCTTCTTTGATTGATCCTTTGATCATTATGTAGTGTCCTTCTTTGTCTCTTTTCACAGCCTTTGTTTTAAAGTCTATTTTATCTGTTATGAGTATTGTTACTCCTGCTTTGGTTTGGTCTCCATTTGCATGGAAAATCTTTTTCCAGCCCTTCACTTTCAGTCTGTATGTGTCCCCTG
This sequence comes from Oryx dammah, assembly GCF_014754425.2. NCBI lineage: Eukaryota > Metazoa > Chordata > Mammalia > Artiodactyla > Bovidae > Oryx > Oryx dammah. The sequence goes on along the minus strand of NW_024070192.1, from coordinate 59,666,114 downwards.
TTTTGAGGTGGGTCTCTTGTAGACAACATATATAGGGGTCTTGTTTTTGTATCCATTCAGCCAGTCTTTGTCTTTTGGTTGGGGCTTTCAACCCATTTACTTTTAGGGTAATTATTGATAAGTATGATCCCATTGCCATTTACTTTATTGTTTTATGTTCAAGTTTATACACACTTTTTGTGTTTCCTGTCTAGAGAATATCCTTTAGCATTTGTTGGAGAGCTGGTTTGGTGATGCTGAATTCTCTCAGCTTTTGCTTGTCTGTAAAGCTTTTGATTTCTCCTTCATATTTGAATGAGATCCTTGCTGGGTACAGTAATCTGGGCTGTAGGTTATTATCTTACATCACTTTAAGTATGTCTTGCCATTCCCTCCTGGCCTGAAGAGATTCTATTTAAAGATCAGCTGTTATCCTTATGGGAATTGCCTTGTGTGTTATTTGTTGTTTTTCCCTTGCTGCTTTTAATATTTGTTCTTTGTGTTTGACCTTTGTTAATTTGATTAATATGTGTCTTGGGGTGTTTTGCCTTGGGTTTATCCTGTTTGGGATTCTCTGGGTTTCTTGGACTTGGGTGATTATTTCCTTCCCCATTTTAGGGAAGTTTTCAACTCTTATCTCCTCAAGAATTTTCTCATGTTCTTTGTTTTTGTCTTCTTCTTCTGGGGCTCCTATAATTTGAATGTTGGAGTGTTTCATATTGTCCTGGAGGTCTCTTAGATTGTCCTCATTTCTTTTAATTCATTTTTCTTTTTTCCTCTCTGATTCATTTATTTCTACCATTTTATCTTCTACTTCACTAATCCTATCTTCTGCCTCTTTTATTATACTATTTGTTGCCTCCAGAGTGTTTTTAATCTCATTTATTGCATTATTCATTATATTTTGACTCTTTTTTTTTTTTTTAAATTTCTTGTAGGTCCTTGTTAAACCTTTCTTGCATCTTCTCAATCCTTGTCTCCAGGCTATTTATCTGTGATTCCATTATTGTTTCAAGATTTTGGATCATTTTCACTATCATTATTCGGAATTCTTTATCATGTAGATTCCCTATCTCTTCCTCTTTTGTTTGGTTTGGTGGACATTTCTCCTGTTCCTTTACCTGCTGGATATTCCTCTGTCTCTTCATCTTGTTTATATTGCTGCATTTGGGGTGGCCTTTCTGTCTCCTGGCAGTTTGTGGAGTTCTCTTTATTGTGGAGTTTTCTCAAGGTTTCTTGGTTAGGGAGGCTTGTGTCAGTGTTCTATTGGGTGGAGCTGGATTTCTTCTCTCTGGAGTGCAATGAAGTATCCAGTAATGAACTATGAGATGTCAGTACTTTTGGAGTAACTTTGGGCAGCATGTATATTGAAGCTCAGTGCTGTGTTCCTGTGTTGTGGGAGAATTTGTGTGGTATGTCTTGTTCTAGAACTTTTTGGCCCTTTGGTGGTGCTTGGTTTCAGTGTATGTATGGAGGTGTTTGATGACCTCCTATCGATTAATGTTCCCAGGAGTCAGGAGTTCTCTGATGTTCTCAGAATTTGGACTTAAGCATCCTGCTTCTGGTTATCAGTCTTATTTTTACAGTAGTCTCAAGACTTCTCCTTCTATACAGCACCGTTGATAAAACATTTAGGTTAAAGATGAAAAGTTTCTCCACAGTGAGGGACACCCAGATAGGTTCACAAAGTTACATGGAGAAGAGAAGAGGGAAGAGGGATTTAGGTGACCCAAATGAGATGAGGTGGAATCAAAAGAGGAGAGATAAAGCTAGCCAGTAATCACTTCCTTATGTGTACTCCACAGTCTGGACCACTCAGAGATGTTCACAGAGTTATACAGAGAGGAGAAGAGGGAAGGAGAGGTGGCCAAGAGGATAAAGGGGGGAATGAAAAGAAGAGAGACAGATCTAGCCAGTAATCAGTTCCCTAAGTGTTCTCCACCATCTGGAACACACAGAGATTCACAGAGTTGGGTAAAGAGAAGGTGGAGGGAGGAGACAGAGGCGACCTGGTGGAGAAAAAGGAGAGTCCAAAGGAGGAGAGAGCAGTCAAGCCAGTAATTTCTCTCTCAGGTAAAATTGAATACTGAAGATTGGGTTTTTGAAGGTACAAAATTGATAACAAATACCAAAAAGCAAAGATTAAAAATCTAGATTAGAGGTTGGATTTTCAAAAATAAAATATTAAAGAAAAGAAGAAGATAAAAAAAGAAGTCACAAGAATTATATATATATTATATATATATATATATATATATGATGTTTTACATATATATATGTTTTCTTTAAAAATAGGGTCTTTTTTGAAAACTAATAGTACATTATAAAAATAAAAATTAAAGGAGTAATAGAGCACTTAAATTTTTTAAAAAGTTAAAAGAAAATGAAGAAAAAAGAAAGAAAAAAAAAGAATGATTGTAAAAATAGTAAAGCTATATCTAGGACTTTGTCTGGTGTTGATGTGGGCAGTGTGGTGTCAGTTCATTTTTGGATAGTTCCTTGGTCCGGCTTATATTTCTCAAGATCTATAGGCCCCTTCCTATGTAGTCGGTACTAAGGACAGGGTTTTAATCTATTGCACCTGTCACTTCCAAGGCGGTTCCCTCTGTTTTAGCTTCTTCTGTTTGCTAGTCTCTTCAGTATCTGATTTCAACCTGACACAAGGGAGGCGGTGGTGGACACTTTTTTTAGGCTCACTTGTTCAGTCACTCTGTGGGGAGGGAAGGACTCTGCAAACAAATAACACTGGCATGTGCTCACAGTGTCTCAGCAACACTGGGCCTGCCCCTGCTCGCGGCGCACACAGCCCAGGCTCTAGGTTGCTCCACTGGGAACCATCTGAGGCCGGCCCTGGGCTGCAGGCACCTCCGAGCTCTAAACCACTCAGATTCAGGCACTCAGGTAGTCCTCAGAGGTACAGACTCAGCTAGGCCTGCATTTTGGGCCCTTCCCAGGTCATTGCACAGTTGGCGAGCACAGTCATTGCAACTTATCACCTCTCCCATCCCTGCTGCTCAGTTTTCTGGGTGTGCAACTGGTGCACTTTCTCAGGTGGATGATGACTGTCCAGAACCCCAAGAAGTCTTAGCTAGCAAAGAAGCCTGCTTGCAGTTTGGTAGATAATGTCTCTCTGGGGCTGTGATTACCCCCTTCTGGCCCTTCTGGCTCTGGCTGCCTATCACTGGAGGGCGATGGTCTGTAACCGGCTAATTCTGTTCCATCCTTTGTTCGTGTGTGGTCCTGACAGTGTCTTATGTTAGAGCTTTTTGCATGGTAGCTATCCCACAGTCTGGTTTGCTAGCCCGTTAGTTTGCTTTGTTACCTTTAGGGCATTCGGGCCCGATCCTTAAAAAGCAATGCAGCCCATGCCTCTCTGTCCAGCCCCTGCTTGCTAATGGTGGATGCAGGTGTCTGTGCTGCTTCTCCACTGGGGGAGTTACCGTTGGGCTCGTAATCTGTGGGTTTTAATTATTTATTCATTTTTCCTCCCTGTTATGTTGCCCTCTGCACTTCCAAGGCTCACCACAGACTCAGCAGTGAGAGTGTTTCTTGGTGTTTGGAAACTTCTCTATTTTAAGATTCCCTTCTGGGGACGGAGCTCCCTCCCTACCTATTTTGTCTCTTTTTTTGTCTTTTACATTTTTTCCTACCTCTTTTCAAAGACAATGAGCTGCTTTTCTGGGTCCCTGATGTCCTCTGCTGGCATTCAGAAGTTGTTTTGTGGAATTTACTCAGCATTTAAATGTTCATTTGATGAATTTGTGAGGGTGAAAATGGTCTCCCTGTCCTATTCATCCACGATCTTAGGACCATGCCCTCTATGGGCCTTTTCCTTCTCTTCTTTTTCTAGCTAGAGAAGTTCCTTCAGCATTTGTTGTAAGGCTGGTTTGATGATGTTGAATTTTCTTACCTTTACCTTTTATTTGTTTTTAAAGATTTTGATTTCACCATCAAATCTGAATGAAATCCTTGCTGAGTAGCATAATCTTGGCTGTGGGTGTTTCTCTTTCATCACTTTAGATATATCCTGTCACTCTCTTCTGGCCTACAGAGTTTCTGTTGAAAAATCAGTTATTAGCCTATTGTAGATTCCTTCATATGTTAGTTTTTACTTTGCTCTTGCATCTTTTAATATTTTTCCTTGTGTTTAATTTATGTTAGTTTGATTAATATGTGTCTTGGTCCAATTCTCTTTGAGTTTATCCTGTATGGGACACTCAGGGCTTCTTGGACTTCGGAGGCTATCTCCCCTCCCATGTTAGGGAAGCTTTCAACTATAATCTCTTCCAATATTTCCTCATACTCTCTTTTTTCCTTCTTTTTCTGGGACTCCTATAATTTGAATGTTGATATATTTAATACTGTCCCAGAAGTCTCTGAGACTATCCTCAATTCTTTTCATTATTTATTTTGCTTCTTAGCAGTAATTTCTATCATTTTATCTTCCAGCTCACTTACCTATTCTTCTGCCTCAGAGATTCTGTTATTTATTCTTACTAGAACACTTTTAATTTCAGTTATTATATTGTTTGTCACTGTTTGTTTATTCTTTATTTCATCTGGGTCTTTATTAAATGTGTTAAATGTTTCTTGTATTTTCTTCATTCTGTTTTTGATATTTTGAAAATATCATTTTTGTAATTTTTTTTCATGTAAGTCCCCTATTTCCTCTCATTTGTTAGATATTGTAGTTTTTTACCTTGCTCCTTCATTTGCAACATATTTTTTATCCTTTCACTTTTTTTTCTGATGGGTAGGACTATGCTCCTGTCTTCCTAGTTATTTGACCTGAAGTTTCAGCAGTAGACTTTGTAGGCATTTTGGTAGAGCTGGGTCTTGGCTTGAGATGTAGACCTCTGGGGCACCTCACTCGAATTACTATTTCCTGGGGACTGAGGTTCTTTGTTGTTCCAGGAGTTCAGATTAAGCACACACTTCCCTCAGAAACTCAGGCCTGATCTCTGGGCTAGGAACCAGCATATCACAAGCTGTGGCATGTAGGAAAAAAAAAAAAAAATATATATATATATATATATATATAATAGGAAAAATAAAGAGAGTGGAAAAAGGAGAGAAAGAGAGAGAAAAGTAAAACAATCACAGAGAATAAATGGATTATCCCAGAACTCCAGTAGCAGAGAGAGAAGAAAAGTAAGAAAAATAAAAATAAGAGGGAACAGAGTAATAAATGAGATTAAAAAATAATAGAATAAGTTTAGAAAACAGAAACATTAGAAGAAAAGAATATGTGTAAAACAACCACTGGAGGGTAAAACTGAACTCCCACTTGCAAATAGTTAAAAAAAAAAAAAAAAAAAGGCTAGAACAACCTTTGGTAGGGCTGTGAAAAGGCTTAGATCCTGGAGGTGGAGGATGGCTCCTCAAGGGTGGAGGGTTTGGCTTGGAGGGATGAAGAGGCCTGGAGGGTAGGAGGTGGCCCCAGATAGCAGAGGGGAACCCTGGAGTGGGGGAGAAGAGCCCAGTCCAGAGTGTAGATGGGTTCTCCAGAGGGATGAGGGTTCTATCCAGAGGGTGAGGCCCAAGAGAGAAGAGGAAACTGGAAGGCAGAGAATGAAGGGGGGCCTGAGGGTGGCTCTTGAGGGTGGGTGTCAGGAGCCGCATTAGGCATTACTGACAAAAATAGAGGCATGGCCCTAAACCCCCTCCTTTTGTTCTGTAGGCGCAGACCCAGAATGAAGGAGTTAGGCTTTGTGATTTTGACTTGTTTTTTCCTTTCCTCGGCTGAGTTGACTGAAGAGAATATTAAGGTGCTTACTGTTTTTGAGAGGAGCATGACAAGGCATAAAGCCTTCTGCAGCTGTGCTCAAAGAATAATTCATAAAGTTAATCACTGACATTTTTTCAAGCACTTTTACAAAAGAAGTGTTCCAGGGTGAGCACACAGGCCGCAGCTTGAGGCTATGGGAGGGATTGCTATCTGAAGCCCATTTGTGAGAAAAGTTTTTATGGCAAAGGAGTTTGCTGAATTTAGGGCTTAGGAATAATTAAAATAGTTAGAAGCTAAAGATTTAATGATTACTGCAATGTTAAAATATTCTACTATAGCTTATAGAAATTAGGGACTTTAGAGATATTATTAACTAGAAGCCCTTTCTAAGAAATAGTGAGCTTTGGATACTAGGGGCAAACAGGACTTAGAAAGATAAGAATTAAGCTGAGGAATGCAGTATGCAGCCCAGACATTAGCATGAGTTACAGTGTATTCACAAGGACACATGAGAAAAAGTAGATAAGAGAATCACTGAAGAAGGAACTCCTTTTGAGGGGCAACAATGGTTTTTGGAGAAAATAAATCTGAGTCAGTGGGAACTAAAAATGTCAAACGTCTGACCTAATGCTTTTATAAAAGTATAAAAGAGAATCATAAGCTTGAAATAAACAGGCAGTCCAAGAAAAATGAGAGGCTGACTCAGTTTCTCACTGACACTGCTCACACCTTCAGGTTGAATCTCTGGCTGCTGGAGCTAGACTCCAGCAGATGAACTGGCCATGGAGGTGGATATGGTCCTGAAGGGTGGAGGGTTCAGCCTATGGGCCTTAAGAGGCTGCCTAGGGCTAAGTGTGTGGGGGGGGGAACACTAGGCAGCTCCCTGTTCCTGTATCCCCCAGGAACCTCCCCACTCCCTCTCACATCCAGATGACCTGATCAGGGAGAGGGCTCCTGAGGAGCACAGGGCATCATGAAAGGTGGAGGGAAGAAGTCTTAACCAGAAGGTAGAAAGGGTGCAGTGGCAAGAGAAAACCCCTTAGGGCAGAGGCCCTGGCCCTGGGGCCCCAGAAGGCTACCTGAGGCCAAGTTAAAGGGAAATCCAAGGGACATTCCCAATGGACCCTCTGTCCCCCTTAGGGGTCCCTCTCCTTCCCAGACAAACAGGCATTTTGTTCCAGGCACCTAATGAGGCCCAAACTACCAACAGCAACGAGCTCACTCCAGGCACCCAAGTCACTCCCCATCTCTCAGCAGCCTCTCCACCACTGGTCCTCCCCCCTAAACTCTTTCACACTATCCCTGTACCTGATTGACCCTGGGGTTCCTCCTGCATGCCTGTCCACTGTAGGTCCCCCACTAGCACCTGGTAGATATTCTAGGCCTGGAGAGACAAGGACTCAGTGTTTTCCATCACTTCCATCTTGGCTGTAGAATCTTGGAAATGTTTATGAAAAAAAGTAATGCTCATTATGAAGTCACAAGAATTAGGAGGACACCTGGGTCAAGGACTGCAACAGCATTCCAAATACAGACTGAATGTGTGAGAATCCTAGAACAGGAAAAATAATGAATTATTTAATGAACTGAAATAAAACATTAAGTCAAAAGGAGAGACAACTGGATCTCATGTGGAAAGCAGGGGTATGATAAATAATATAAGGGTGTGAATCTACATTGAGGACTTTGGTCTCTATTCTAGAAAAGATGGGTAACTACTGACTACTTTAGTAGGAAATTTAGATGACTTGTGCTTTCAATGAAAGAAAAAACAGACTGTATTAATGCATTTAGAAAAGACAATTGGAAGTCTTTTGGGTCAGAGACTAAGGGAAGTTGTATTGGGTGTTGGCGAAGGAGGCAGAGTCATCTAAAGAAAGTGTGCACTGGGATATATTAGAAAGGCAGACATCTTGGAAGATTGTTAGGATTATTGCAGGAGCTATTATATGAATTAAAGAGTAATAATCTCTCTAATAGAGCTAGTCATGTATGGATGTGAGAGTTGGACTGTGAAAAAGGCTGAGCACCAAAGAATTGATGCTTTTGAACTGTCTTGGAGAAGACTCTTGAGAGTCCTTTGTACTGCAAGGAGATCCAACCAGTCCATTCTGAAGGAGATCAACCCTGGGATTTCTTTGGAAGGAATGATGCTAAAGCTGAAACTCCAGTACATTGGCCACCTCATGCGAAGAGTTGACTCATTGGAAAAGACTTTGATGCTGGAGGGATTGGGGGCAGAGAAGAAGGAGACGACCGAGGATGAGATGGCTGGATGACATCACTGACTCGATGGACATGAGTCTGAGTGAACTCCAAGAGTTGGTGATGGACAGGGAGGCCTGGCTTGCTGCAATTCATGGGGTCACAGAGTCGGACATGACTGAGCGACTGAACTGAACTGAACTGAACAGAGCTACTATATTTTTAAAGGTAGCATCTTAGTCACTTAATTGTGTCTTAACACACTTCTGCAGCTGATAAATGATGGAGTTAGGGTTAGAATCACTACAGATGCTATCTTAAAAAAATAATAAAACAAAACAAAAGAAAAACTAGGTCTATTAGATTATTACACATCTGTAGTGGGATTTGGGGGCTGAGGAAATAAATTATGAATTTGAAATCCTTCTTCAAGAAAATTAGAGATACTAAGGGAACATTTCATGCAAAAATGGGCTTGATAAAGGACAGAAATGGTATGGACCTAACAGAAGAAGATATTAAGAAGAGATGGCAAGAACACACAGAAGAACAGCACAAAAAAGATCTCCACGACCTGGATAATAATGATGGTGTGATCACTAATCTAGAGCCAGACATCCTGGAATGTGAAGTCAAGTGGGCCTTAGAAAGCATCACTACGAACAAAGCTAGTGGAGGTGATGGAATTTCACTTGAGCTATTTCAAATCCTGGAAGACGATGCTGTGAAAGTGCTGCATTCAATATGCCAGCAAATTTAGAAAACTCAGCAGTGGCCACAGGACTGGAAAAGGTCAGTTTTCATTCCAATCCCAAAGAAAGGCAATGCCAAATAATGCTCAAACTACTGCACAATTGCACTCATCTCACACGCTAGCAAAGTAATGCTCAAAATTCTCCAAGCCAGGCTTCAGCAATACATGAACCATCAACTCCCTGATGTTCAAGCTGGTTTTAGAAAAGGCAGAGGAACAAGAGATCAAATTGCCAACATCTGCTGGATCATGGAAGAAGCAAGAGAGTTCCAGAAAAACATCTATTTCTGCTTTATTGACTATGCCAAAGGCTTTGACTGTGTGGATCACAATAAACTGTGGAAAATTCTTCAAGAGATGGGAATACCAGACCACCTGACCTGCCTCTTGAGAAATCTGTATGCAGGCCAGGAAGCAACAGTTAGAACTGGACATGGAACAGCAGACTGGTTCCAAAAAGGAAAAGGAGTACGTCAAGGCTGTATATTGTCACCTCCTTATTTAACTTATATGCAGAGTACATCATGAGAAACTGTGGACTGGAAGAAACACAAGCTGGAATCAAGATTGCCGGGAGAAATATCAATAACCTCAGATATGCAGATGACACCACCCTTATGGCAGAAAGTGAAGAGGAACTAAAAAGCCTCTTGATGAAAGTGAAAGAGGAGAGTGAAAAAGTTGGCTTAAAGCTTAACATTCAGAAAACGATGGTCACGGCATCCGGTCCATCACTTCATGGGAAATAGATGGGGAAACAGTGTCAGACTTTATTTTGGGGGGCTCCAAAATAACTGCAGATGGTGACTGCAGCCATGAAATTAAAGACACTTACTCCTTTGAAGGAAAGTTATGACCAACCTAGATGGCATATTCAAAAGCAGAGACATTACTTTGCAGACTAAGGTCTGTCTAAAACCATGACTATGGTTTTTCCAGTAGTCATGTATGGATGTGATAATTGGACTGTGTAGAAGGGTGAGCGCTGAAGAATTGATGCTTTTGAACTGTGGTGTTGGAGAAGACTCTTGAGAGTCCCTTGGGCTGCAAAGAGATCCAACCAGTCCATTCTGAAGGAGATCAACCCCGGGATATTTTTGGAAGGAATGATGCTAAAGCTGAATCCCAATACTTTGGCCATCTCATACGAAGAGTTGACTCATTGGAAAAGACTTTGATGCTGGGAGAGATTGGGGGCAGGAGGAGAAGGGGACGACAGAGGATGAGATGGCTGAATGGCATCACTGACACAATGGACATGGATCTGAGTGAACTCCGGGAGTTGGTGATGGACAGTGAGGCCTGGCGTGCTGCGATTCATGGGGTCACAAAGAGTCAGACACAACTGAGTGACTGAACTGAATTGAACTGAACTGATGAAATGTTCAAATGAAATTGTCAAGTAGGCAATTGAATATGTGGGCCTGAAAACAACGGAATAGATTGAAACTGGAGCTATACTAATATCTATCTACTACTATATGGGATTCACCAAATTTAAGCATTCTTCTAAAACTTTACATGTACTAATTATTTAATCTTTAAGACAACACTATGAGGAAAATATTTTTATTCCCTTTAGTTTGCAGAAGAGGAAACTAAGTCAGGGAGATCTGAAGCAACTTGCTTATCATTACAACAGTAGTTAAGTAGATGTGGAGAAAGGAATTAGCACCAAGCTTGTAATCTCTACCCTTTCTTTACACCTCAAGAAAGAAAGGAAAGAGCAAATTTCATTGCATATGTGCTAATTAACGACAGACTTCCTGGCAAGCACACTAGTAGTTTTTGCTGACTGGAGACCACTTATCTATGTAATACTTTTAGGAGATTTACCTGGCCTTCCTAGGTAAATGGTCTCCCTAGGCTGACTTAAACAACCTGAAATCTATGGTTCTGTGAACATGTTTCCATGGAAAATATACCATAAGCTATATCGCTCCTACATATAAAATAAATGTTTTGTTATTCTTATTTGAGTAAGTAATGCATACATGCACATCATTTAGAGTTCTAAGAGATTTTTTATGTGTTTGTTTATGGCACGTATGTCCTAATGTGATCAGAAAGAATGTGAGAGCTTGCTGTAGCAGTCTAAATTTCTACTTAATTCTCTTATCCTTTGTGAATACTTATATACATGAATATACCATGTAGGACTACCTTTATGAAAACCAACAAAATTTGAAAATTAGATCAAGGAGGATGAGCTGGCCAAAGAATCTGAACAGTAGTTATCAAACAAATATGATAAAGCAACAGGAAAATATCATGTCACAGAAACCAGAAAATGAAACTGATATTTAACCAGTCTCTTAGCCTCTTCCTATTGTTGACACTCTCTCCTAACCCTGGTGTGATCTTGAAAATGAGGTTGGCTTATAGATGGTTAGGAGTAAAGATTAGTGTGGATAAGGGACAAGTATGAGGATCAATTTCAGGGAAGTATGTAGAGATCAGAGAAAAGGATTGGTCAGAGTTGGAATAAGGGAGGACATAGAAGTTTGACACTGCCCAAGTTGACTCTGTATAAGCAGTTTATATGTGTACAGCAGCAGCTTAATTTAAAAAAGCTCTTCAATTATTTTAAGCATAATGTTTATTCATTTTGTAACAATTTCCTGATAGCCTGAATGATTTGCCTATCACATTCACTAATTACAAGCATTATGATGGCCACACATTTTCTTTCCAATAATAATTTCAGAATACTAATGGATTTTATTTTACTTTCTCTTTGAAAATCTAGATGACAAACTACTGTTTCTTTGTAAGCTTCCTAATGTAGTAATTGTGCTTGATTGAATCTATATTAGGTACTGAATTAGAATGGAGAGGAAAAAAGTGTGTTAATAAAAATATCCTTTAAAGTCAACTGTCAACTGTATAAGTACCTTCACATTACATATTTTTTCCTATTGTTTCAGTAAAATAGAGTATCACAAATAAACTTAAAAATAGTGGTTTTAAGATAAATATCTAAGATTAAATGACCCAATCAAATATGGCAATATATTCTTCTGGTTTATAGATTTAACAGATTTATAAAAATTCTAAAATGACATAGAAGTGAAGAGAATAAAAAAGAGAGATTATAATGGGTGAGGGTCAGAGATATGCCAGATTATCTGGTAATTAAAAAAGAACCATTTGATTTAATTATGTCAATATTTTACATTAAGATAATTTTCTTAAAAATGACTATATCAAAACAGCTAAATCAAAATAGCTATCAACAAAATGGTCTATGGCAAACTCTTATAGCATACAATAGTAAATATTAAAGAAAGTTCTTGTGCTACACTAGTCCTTTTGTGATACTCTGAGAAACAAGAGTTCTATGTTCAAATTATTTTGAGAAATACTGCATACTACCACTCTCTTGCACCCATTTTCAGTTTTGAGTGTGCACTAATTAAGGTTATGAAAAATATTTTTGTAGTCTATTTAAATTAATCTGCACCAATATTTCCAAATTTAATTTGATCATGAGCTCTGAATAAGTGTTTGTAAAATGCTGATATATGTTTTTAATTTTAATTTTGGTTTTCATTTCGTTTATGTATTTTTGTGAAAGATAGTTAATTTATAATTTTATGTTAATTACTGCTTTACAGCAAAGTGATTCAGTTATATGTATGAATTCTTTTTTTAAATATTATTTTCCATTAGGGCTTATCATAAGCCCTGTGCAGGACCTTGTTGTTTGTTCATTTTACATATAAAAGTTTACATCTGCAAATCCAAACCTCCCACTCTATCCCTCCTCCAAACTTTTCCCCTTGGCAACCATGAGTCTATTCTCTATTTTCATGATACTGTTTCTGTTTCATAGATAGGTTCATTTTATGTCTTAGATTCCACATACTAGTGATCAGTTCAGTTCAGTCACTCAGTCGTGTCTGACTCTTTGAGACCCCATTAATTACAGCACGCCAGGCTTCCCTGTCCATCACCAACTCCCGGAGTGCACTCAAACGCACGTCCGTCAAGTCGGTGATGCCATCCAGCCATCTCATCCTCTATCGTCCCCTTCTCTTCTTGCCCCCGATCTCTCCCAGCATCAGAGTCTTTTCCAATGAGTCAACTCTTCACATGAGGTGGCCAACGTACTGGTGTTTCAGCTTTAGCATCATTCCTTCCAAAGAACACCCACGGCTGATCTCCTTGAAAATGGACCGGTTGGATCTCCTTGTAGTCCATGGGACTCTCAAGAGTCTTCTCCAAAACCACAGTTCAAAAGCATCAATTCTTTGGTGCTCAGCTTTCTTCACAGTCCAACTCTCACATTCATACATCACCACTGGAAAAACCACAGCCTTGACTAGACGGACCTTTGTTGGCAAAATAATGCCTCTGCTTTTGAATATGCTATCTAGGTTGGTCATACCTTTCCTTCCACGGAGTAAGTGTCTTTTAATTTCATGGCTGCAATCACCATCTGCAGTGATTTTGGAGCCCCCCAAAATAAAGTCTGACACTGTTTTCACTATTTCCCCATCTATTTTCCATGAAGTGATGGGACCAGATGCCATGATCTTTGTTTTCTGAATGTTGAGCTTTAAGCCAACTTTTTCACTCTCCTCTTTCACTTTCATCAAGAGGCTTTTTAGTTCCTCTTCACTTTCTGCCATAAAGGTGGTGTCATCTGTATATCTGAGGTTATTGATTTTTCTCCTGGCAATCTTAATTCCAGCTTATGCTTCTTCCATCCCAGCGTTTCTCATGATGTACTCTGCATATATATTTGTGTTTCTCTTTCTGACTTACTTCACTTAGTATGATAATCTCTAGTCGCATCTGTGTTACTGTTCTTTTTTATGGTTGAGTAGTAGTCCATTGTATATATGTACCACATCTTCTTTACCTGTCCATCTGTCCATTTGTCAATGGACATTAAGTCTTTTTTTCCCATATCTTTGCTATTGTGAAGAGTGCTACTATAAATATAGGGGTGCATGTATCTTTTTGAATTACAGCTTTGTCCAGATATATGCCCAAGAGTGGGACTGTTGGATTATATGTTAGTTCTATTTTTATTTTTCTGAGAAACCTTCATTCTGCTTTTCACAGTGACTGAACCAACATACATTCCCACCAACAGTGTTCCCTTTTCTTCACACTGTCTCTAGCATTTATTTGTAAGCTTTTTAACGTGTTGCTGATATTTGCTCTTATTTACTTAACATTTATTTCATCCAAAGCATTATGCTGGCTGAATTCCACCTCAGCTCTGATTGAATTGTCAACCACAAATTGGCATTTGTCATGACTGCTTGCCATCTACCTCTTCAAGTTTTAAATCATATTAAATCAACTACTGACCTCCAACACCCCTACAAGTTCAGGGTTGAAATCATAAATGAGACACTTAGTGCTCCAGGAAGCTGCACGCCAGGCTTCCCTGTCCATCACCAATTCCAGGAGCTTACTCAAACTCATGTCCATTGAGTCAGTGATGCCATCCAACCATTTCATCCTCTGTCGTCCCCTTCTCATCCCATCTTCAATCTTTCACAGCATCAGGGTCTTTTCCAGTGAGTCAGCTCTTCGCATCAGGTAGCCAAAGTACTGGAGTTTCAGCTTTAGCCTCAGTCCTTCCAATGAATATTCAGGACTGATATCATTTAGGATGGACTGGTTGGATCTCGTTGCAGTCCAAGGGACTCTCATCAAAAGTCTTCTCCAACACCACAATTCAAAAGCATCAATTATTTGGTGCTCAGCTTTCTTTATAGTCGAACTGTCATATCCATACATGACCACTGGAAAAACCATGACCTTGACTAGATGGACTGTTGTTTGCAAAGTAAGGTCTCTGTTTTTTAATTGGTTGGTCATAACTTTTCTTCCAAGGAGTAAGCATCTTTTAATTTCATGCCTGAATTCACCATCTGCAGCGATTTTAGAGCACAAGAAAATAAAATCTGTCACTGTTACCCCATTTATTTGCCATGAAGTGATGGGACAAGATACCATGGTCCTAGTTTCCTGAATGTTGAGCTTTAAGCCAACTTTTTCACTCTCCTCTTTCACTTTTATCAAGAGGCTCTTTAGTTCTTCACTTTCTGCCATAAGGGTGGTGTTATTTGCTTATCTGAGGTTACTAACAAACTTGAATCCAGCTTGTTCTTTAACCAGACCAGCATTTCTCATGATGTTCTCTGCATATCAATGAAATAAGCAGAGTGACAATATACAGCCTTGACGTCCTCCTTTCACAATTTGGAACCACTCAGTTGTTCCATGTCTGGTTCTAACTGTTGCTTCTTGACCTGCATACAGATTTCTCAGGAGGCAGATAAGGTGGTTTTGGCCAAAACCAGGAGCTTTTAGTGTGCAGTCCAACAATTATGTTTTAACAAGTCTTCTAATAGAAGCTAAAGTTTGAAAACCTCTGTCTTAGAATGTTGGTTGTTATTTATACTTATCTTCTCATCTATATTTATATTTTCCTCCAGCTCTTCTTGCAAGCCTTGTTGGGTATCCAGTTGGTATCCATTCTCTAGAATTACAGTAAAAGCAAGCAAATTGAAATTCAGTGGGTGAATATATGGGAATAAACCACATTTTAAGTGCCATTCAAGGTATACCAGAAACGTTTTATTAAAAATTTAGTCATTTGCTTATTTAAATTAATTTTATACAAAGAACTGAGAAATTTGCGGGGAGCCATCTGCTTAAATTTTGTCATTTTAAGACAATGATATAAGCACTGACCTATGAATGCAAGAAATAGATAGACAATACTATTCCTAATGATTATTATAAACTTCTCTCCTTTGTTCTCATCCATGTTCAGTCACATTCTCATTTTGTGTTGATTATTAGCTTGAGCTCAGTCTTTTAACTAATCACTCTTGACTAGTCTTGGCATTTGAAACTGGTCTCTCTGAAATTTGATTTCTGTATTGATGATCCTCTTTGTGATGCCAATTGTCTTGCTGTTCACACACTTCACTGAACCCAGGGTAGGCAAGGCTCAAGTTAAGAAGCTGGAAGAAAACTTGAGGAGCTATAGGAACTGCAGTCACGGTTATTCTTTACTGGTTTTCATAGAAGCCATAACACAGACTCTCCCCTGGCTGATGCAGCAGCCATAGCAACAGCCATAATATAACTGTATAGTAACCGTAATGTAGCCACAACATAACCTCATATAAAATAACCATGATGCAACCCCAATGTAGCCCCAGTGCAGCAACAGCCAGGGCTTTTTATGGTGAAGCTCATACAGACGTACTATACAAAGTAGTCCACAACCAAGTGAGTACCTAGTGATGTGTATTCACAGTGCCAAAAGCCATCTCAGCTGTTACACAATCATGCAAAGTCATTATTTACAGAACATGGGGTGGGAGGGTGTGAAACTGTGAGGTGACAGAGCCTGACTGATGCCATCTTGTTAATTTCCCCACATTCCACCCCTTCAGGGTCTCTCGTCCCACAGATTATGTAGGTTCTGCCCTCTGTGGCATCCTCCTAGCACACAATGCCACCACTTGAACCCACACTCCACAACAACAATAGAGGCTACAACAACAGTTACATTCCCAACACATAGCAAAATCCAATGCCAGATACCCCCCAGAAAAAATGTGCAGTCTTTGCCCTCATGGGGCTAGAAGAGCCACTCATGAGTGTAGAATGCCTTTATCTTCCATGGCCAAGTCCAGTCCACCATCTCTCCTTATAAGTTTGCAGGGAATCCTCAACAGGGCCAATTCTTCCCCTACCCCTGTAAAGTTTTTATTAATAACCTGCCACAGGCGGCAGGCCCTTCAAGGAGGGAATTTTTGTGACATTCACAGTGCACCCACAAGATTCTAAATGTTTTTACACTGTTCTAAATTTACATAATAAGATATAGTCTAAATCTATATCACAGGATACAGCCTTTATAGTACACTGTTCCAAATCTAGGACAGCCTAAATCTTAACCATTTGGCTACTGTAGCCATCAACGTATGCACTAGGACAAGGAAACTTTTACAGCTTACTGTAAACATGGCTGCATTCAGCACCAGTGCCAACTGGGGCCATCACTCTCTGTGCATTAGCTAGAAACCAGTGAATTTCAAGTTCTAATGGGTCCTCCAGTCCCTGCTTGGGCTCTTCAAGTGGGCACCTTAGTCTGAGCCCTATTTAAAGCAGAAAATGGCATCTAAAGGAACATCATTAGGCACCATGTAATCTAACTGAACTGCCCTTATCTCTTGCTGTGGATACTTTATCAAACTTGGTAAACTGCAGCTCTGGTTTTAGTTACCTCCATAGCTCTAGGAGTACAGCATTGGGCTGTTTATCAATTTTATTTTTATCAACTCCCTCTGTGAGCAAATTGGTCCACATTTGCATCCATGTCAACTGTATGGGGCCTCTACCACCTTGGTATCCCTTTGGGGTATTCACACTCCTGACAGCTTTTGCCTGCCACTGCCTCCTTTTCTCCAAAGCTAGCCACCATGGAGGTCACCTCATAGATGGGGCACCTTACATAGGGAGCAAGAATAGCAGTCAGGGAACCACAAGACATAGAACGGGCATTCTTCAAAATGGGGTCTTGAATGTTGCTAGTAAAACAATCATCTTGACCCTAGGTATTTGAGTTAAATATTGATTGCTTCATGCCCAGTTCTCTCACCACTTGGGTCAACTCAGCATAGGTATACCATTTACTCACAGTATCTGTGAGCTCACCCACATTTACCCACATGGTGAAGACGGCAGCTTTAATTCATCTCAAGAGGGTGTGCATTTGATTAGGTGCACATTGCATGAGTTGCCTAGCATTCTTCAACCTTTGCCTCAACAAGGGGTGCGTGGTTATAGATACCAACCCTTCTGTTTCATCCCCAACACATAGGATACTGTCCACCCTTATGTCCCGAAGTCACAAAAGCCATGCTGCCAATGTTTCCCCTTACTTTTGCCAAAATTGCTTACCCAAGTCAACCAACTCTTCCTGAGTATATGGCAATACATCAGGAACTCAGTCACATTGATGACCCTTTGAAGATGTCCCCCCTGGGCCAAAGGCTGCTCAAACTTCACTTTCTGTTGCACAATGGACCTCACAGCCAAACAGAAACCCACAGTCTCAAAACATTCAATATCACCATCACTCACCTCCTCACTGTCAGAGATGCTGGTTTCTTCAGGACCACTGGGTTCTTGATCTAATGCCAATATGCATTAATCTAGTTGTTCCAAGCATCTCTGCACATTGCACACTGAGGTAGCATCACGGAGAGCACTACCCATATTCACTTTCAGGGCAGTCAGGAAAATCCACTGTACAGTGCCAGCTGCAGTCTATGTGCTGCCTTGTTTGGCAAACGGGAATTCATCACTTGCAATACCTTTTCAGGGCTATCCAGTGTACCATCCACTGCCTCCCAGTTTTCCACCAAAGCCCACACTGAGAAGATCATAGCCACGTTTTACCACATGCTATATGGTGGCCAGTGGCTTCCTCCATCCAGTGGAGCCTCAGGCTCTTCTACCTGCTGGGCATTCTGTTGACTACACCAATTGTACTGCTGATCCTGTTCATGATGCCAATTGTCTTACTGCTCACACTCTTTGCTGAATCCAGGGTAGGCAAAGCTCAAGTTAAGAGACTGGAAGAAGTTTCAAGGAGCCATAGGAATGACAGACACATTTATACTCTCCTGACTCAAACAGCAGCCATAACACAGCCTCTCTCCTGGGGTTACAGCCCATAGCAATAGCCATAACATAACCATATCATTGCCATAATATAGCCACAGCATATCTTCACATAACATAACCATGATGCCACCCCAATGTACCCTCAATGCAGCAGCAGTCAGGGCTTTCACGGTGAAGCTCCTATGGACGTACTGCACAAAGTAGCCTGCACCCAAAAGAGTACTTCATGATGCGGATGAACAGTGCAGTAAGCAATTTCAACTGTTATACAACTGTGCAAAGTCATTGCTTACAGAACATGGGGTGAAAGGACATGAGAGCATCAGGTGAGAGAGCCTGACTGGTACCATCTTGTTAATTTCCTCACAATCTCCTTGACTTATTAGGTTCTGACTTCCTCATTTGGAGAAACATCTGTTGGGAAAACCTGAGTATCAGTTGGGATGTATCTAGCTGCAAGAAAAATTATACCCCACACAGTGGTATCAGCAATAAATATACCTATTTTTATAATATAAGAATTAGCCCAAAGGCAAGAATTCAGAATCTAGACAGTTTCAGAGGTTTGGTTGAACAACTCAATAGTGACAGCACACTGTATGTAACCACTTGTCTTTCCTCATAACTAAATTACTGTGTCAACCCAAAATCCTCAATAGGTGATATCCCAAGTATTAGGAAATAAGGACAGAAAGGGGGGCTTCCTTATGTACGCCTCTCAAGAGAAAATAAATTCCAGAAGTTTTTAAGGAAACTTCCTCTTATGTCAACTTCATCAGAACTGCGTCACATAGTCATCCCTGGCTTGAGGTAAACTGGAATATAGGGGACTGTGTTGTTGTTTTTAATCTTTACTTTATCTTGACTAATGAAAGGCAAGTATGGTCAAAGAGGTTTAAATTATGTTTATATCTGGCCTTATTTAGACCTTCAGCATCCCAGGCAACTTGCACAAGTCTTTAACAGGGTTTGGAGGGAGAATGATATTTCAGTAGAAATAAGAAAAAAGGAAGGGTGTACAATACAAGGAAATAGGTCAATCTGACATATTAAAAGTGATCAGGACATAAGGAATATTTGCAATTTCATTTTTAGTTTTAAAACTGCAATGAGCATTTTCAAAAATCCCAAACATGTTACATTTATGTAGCATTTTTTAAGTCTATAAGTCACTCCAATCGGAGAAGGCAATGGCAACCCACTCCAGTACTCTTGCCTGGAAAATCCCATGGACAGAGGAGCCTGGTAAGTTGCAGTCCATGGGGTCTCTAAGAGTAGGAGGTGACTGAGTGACTTCACTTTCACTTTTCACTTTCATGTATCAGAGAAGGAAATGGCAACCCACTCCAGTGTTCTTGCCTGGAGAATCCCAGGGACAGGGGATCCTGATGGGCTGCTGTCTATGGAGTCACACAGAGTCGGACACGACTGAAGTGACTTAGTAGCAGCAGCAGCAAGTCACTCCAATTTCATTTAAATAATTTTTACTGAATCATAGTTGATTTACAATATTTTCATAGTTTCTTGTTTATAGCAAAGTGATTCAGTTATATGTATGCATATTATTTTCAGATTATTTTCCATTATAGGTAATTACAGGATATTTAATATAGTTCGCTGTGCTATGCCATAAAGTTTTGTTGCTTATCTATTTCATATATAGTCATGTATAACTGTTAATACCAAGTTCTTAATTTATTTTCCCCTCTCTTTTCCCCTTGGTAACTATAAGTTTGTTTTCTATGTCTTTGAGTCTATTTTTCTTTTTCAAAACAAGTTCATTTAAATCATTTTTTAAAAAAAAGATTCCATATATAAGTGATATCATATGACTTAGTACGATAATCTTTAGACCCATTCTTGTTGCTGCAAATGCATTATTTCACAATTTTAAATGGCTGAGTAATATACCATTGTGCATGGTATCTTCTTTATTCATCTGTCAATGGATATAAGTTACCATGTCTCAGGTACTGTAGATAGTGCTGCTATGAATATGAGGGGTACATGTATCACTTTCAATTAGAATTTTCTCTGGATATTTGCCTAAGAGTGGGTTTGCTGGATCATATGATGAATTCTATTTTTAGTTTTACCAGGGACACTCATACTGTTCAGGGTAGTGGCTGTACCAATTTCCATTCCCAGCAATAGTTTAGAAAGATTCCTTTTCTCCACATCCACTCAAGCATTTAATATTTGTAGATTTTGATGATGGGCATACTGACTGGAGTGAGATAATATCTCATTGCAGTTTTGATATACATTTCTCTAATAATTAGTTATGTTAAACATCTTTTCATGACTACCATTTGTTTATTTATTTATTTTTTTACATCATTCTAGGACAGGGATCCCCAACCTTTCTGGCACCAGGGACTGGTTTCATGGAAAATAATTTTTCCTTGAACAGAGTGGAGGAGGGGAAGTTCATTTGGTAATGCAAAGGATAGTTCAGGTGGTAATGCAAGTGATGGGAAGTGGCAAACAAAGCTTTGTTCACTCATCTGCCACTCACCTCCTGCTCTCTGGCCTGGTTCAGTTCAGTTCAGTTCAGTTGCTCAGTCGTGTCCAACTCCTTGCGACCACATGAATTGCAGCACGCCAGGCCTCCCTGTCAATCACCGTCACCCGGAGTTCACTCAGACTCACGTCCATTGAGTCTGTGATGCCATCCATCCATCTCATCCTAGGTCGTCCCCTTCTCCTCCTGGCCCCAATCCCTCCCAACATCAGAGTCTTTTCCAATGAGTCAACTCTTCGCATGAGGTGGCCAAAGCACTGAAGTTTCAGCTTTAGCATCATTCTTTCCAAAGAAATCCCAGGGTTGATCTCATTCAGAATGGACTGGTTGGATCTCTTTGCAGTTCAAGTGATTCTCAAGAGTCTTCTCCAACACCACAGTTCAAAAGCATCAATTCTTTGGAGCTCAGCCTTCTTCACAGTCCAAATCTCACATCCATTATGACCACAGGAAAACCATAGCCTTGACTAGACGGACCTTAGTCTGCAAAGTAATGTCTCTGATTTTGAATATACTATCTAGGTTGGTCATAACTTTTCTTCCAAGGAGTAAGTGTCTTTTAATTTCATGGCTGCAGTCACCATCTGCAGTGATTTTGGAGCCCCCAAAAAAATAAAGTCTGCCAATGTTTCTACTGTTTCCCCATCTATTTGCCATGAAGTGATGGGACGGGATGCAATGATCTTCATTTTATGAATGTTGAGCTTTAAGCCAACGTTTTCACTCTCCTCTTTCACTTTCATCAAGAGGCTTTTTAGCTCCTCTTCACTTTCTGCCATAAGGGTGGTGTCATCTGCATATCTGAGGTTATTGATATTTCTCCTGGCAATCTTGATTCCAGCTTGTGTTTCTTCCAGTCCAGCATTTCTCATCATGTACTCTGAATATAAGTTAAATAAGCATGGTGACAATATACAGCCTTGAAGTACTCCCTTTGCTATTTGGAACCAGTCTGTTGTTCCACGTCCAGTCCTAACTGTTGCTTCCTGACCTGCACGTAAATTTCTCAAGAAGTAGGATAGGTGGTCTGGTATTCCTATCTCTCTCAGAATTTTCCACAGTTTATTGTGATCCACACAGTCAAAGCCTTTGGCATAGTCAATAAAGCAGAAATAGATGTTTTTCTGGAACTCTCTTGCTTTTTCCATAATCCAGCAGATGTTGGCAATTTGATCTCTCGTTCCTTGCCTTTTCTAAAACCAGCTTTAACATCAGGGAGTTTACGGTTCATGTATTGCTGAATTCTGGCTTGGAGAATTTTGAGCATTACTTTACTAGCATGTGAGATGAGTGCAATTGTGCAGTAGTTTGAGCATTCTTTGGCATTGCCTTTCTTTGGAATTGGAACTGGCCACTGCGGAGTTTTCCAAACTTGCTGGCATATTGAGTGCAGCACTTTCACAGCATCATCTTTCAGGATTTGAAACAGCTCAACTGGGATTCCATCACGTCCACTAGCTTTGTTCATAGTGATGCTTTCTAAGGCCCACTTGACTTCACATTCCAAGGTGTCTGGCTCTAGATTAGTGATCACATCATCATGATTATCTGGATCATGAAGATATTTTTTGTACAGTTCTTCTGTGTATTCTTGCCACCTCTTCTTAATATATTCTGCTTCTGTTAGGTCCAGACCATTTCTGTCCTTTATCGAGCCCATCTTTGCCTGAAATGTTCCCTTGGTATCTCTAATTTTCTTGAAGAGATCTCTAGTCTTTCTTATTCTGTTGTTTTCCTCTATTTCTTTGCACTGATCCCTGAAGAACACTTTCTTATCTCTTCTTGCTATTCTTTGGAACTCTGCATTCAGATGCTTATATCTTTCCTTTTCTCCTTTGCTTTTCACCTTTTTTCTTTCACAGCTATTTGTAAGGCCTCCCCAGACAGCCATTTTGTTTGTTCGCATTTCTTTTCCATGGGGATGGTCTTGATCCCTGTCTCCTGTACAGTGTCAAAATCCTCATTCCATAGTTTATCAGGCACTCTATCTATCAGATCTAGACCCTTAAATCTATTTCTCACTTCCACTGTATAATCATAAGGGATTTGATTTAGGTCATACCTGAATGATCTAGCAGTTTTCCCTACAGTCTTCAATTTAAGTCTGAATTTGGCAATAAGGATTTCATGATCTGAGCCACAGTCAGCTCCTGGTCTTGTTTTTGTTGACTATATAGAGCTTCTCCATCTTTGGCTGCAAAGAATATAATCAATCTGATTTCGGTGTTGACCATCTGGTGATGTCCATGTGTAGAGTCTTCTCTTGTGTTGTTGGAAGAGGGTGTTTGCTATGACCAGTGTATTTTCTTGGCAAAAGTCTATTAGTCTTTGCCCTGCTTTATTCCACATTCCAAGGCCAAATTTGCCTGTTACTCCAGATGTTTCTTGACTTCCTACTTTTGCATTCCAGTCCCCTATAATCCCCTATAATGAAAAGGACAACTTTTTTGGGTGTTAGTTCTATAAGATCTTGTAGGTCTTCATAAAACCATTCAACTTCAGTTTCTTCAGCATTACTGGTTGGGACATAGATTTGGATAACTGTGATGCTGAATGGTTTGCCTTGGAGATGAACAGAGATCATTCTGTCGTTTTTGAGATTGCATCCAAGTACTGCATTTCAGACTCTTTTGTTGACCATGATGGCTACTCCATTTCTTCTGAGGGTTTCCTGACCACAGTAGTAGATGTAATGATCATCTGAGTTAAATTCACCCATTCCAGTCCATTTTAGTTTGCTGATTCCTAGAACGTCGACGTTCACCCTTCCCATCTCTTGTTTGACCACTTCCAATTTGCCTTTATTCATGGACCTGACATTCCAAGTTCCTATGCAATATTGCTCTTTACAACATCAGATATTCCTTCTATCACCAGTCTCATCCACAGCTGAGTATTGTTTTTGCTTTGGATCCATCCCTTCATTCTTTCTGGAGTTATTTCTCCACTGATCTCCAGTAGCATATTGGGCACCTAATGTCTTGGGAAGTTCCTCTTTGGGTATCCTATCACTTTGCCTTTTCATAGTGTTCATAGGGTTCTCAAGGCAAGAATACTGAAGTGGCCTGCCATTCCCTTCTCCAGTGGACCACATTCTGTCAGGCCTCTCCACCATGACCTGCCCGTCTTGGGTTGCCCCGTAGGCATGGCTTGGTTTCATCGAGTTAGACAAGGCTGTGGTCCTAGTGTGATTAGACTGCCTAGTTTTCTGTGAGTATGTTTCAGTGTGCCTGCCCTCCGATGCCCTCCTGCAACACCTACCATCCTACTTTGGTTTCTCTTTCCTTGGCGAGGGGTATCTCCTTACCGCCACTGTTCCTAACCTTCAACGTAGGATAGCTCCTCTAGGCGCTCCTGTGCCTGCGCAGCCACCATTCCTTGGGTTGCTCCTCCTGGCCAGTAGCCCTGGCCTGGGGCGTGGGTGGCTCCTCCCAGCTGCTGCCCCTGGCCTCAGGCTCGAAGTGGCTCCTCAGGGTCACCGCCCCTGGCGTCGGGCACAAGGTGGCTTCTCCCGGCCGCTGCCCTGATCTCGGACACGGGGTGTCTCCTCCCGGCCGCCACAGATCTCAGATGCGGGGTAGCTCCTCACAGCCACCACCCTGACCTCTGATGCGGGGTAGCTCCTCTCAGCTGTTCCTGGGCCATTGCAGCTGGCACTCTAGGCCACTGCCCCTGACCTCAGATGTGGGGTAGCTCCTCTCGGCCGCACTCTTTGAGCCGGCTCGCAGCCGCCTGCACCCAGTGAGCCGGCTCACAGCCGCCTGCACCCAGTGAGCTGGCTCGCAGCCACATGAGCTTAGTAAACCAGCTCGTTAGGGATCCCCAATCTAGGAGACAGGTCGGAAAAAAAAAAAAAAGAAAGCAAAACATTTTTGTGATATATATTAGTGTTTTTCTCTTGAAGTTTTGTAGTATCTGTTTACATTTAGGTGTTTGATTAATTTTGAGTTTATTATTATATAAGGTGTTAGACAATGTTCTAATTTTACTCTGTAACATGAAACTTCCCAGTCTACGCAGCATCTATTATTGAAAAGATTGTCTTTTCTTTATTGGATATTCTTGTCTTCTTGGTTGAAGAATAACTGAACGTGAGTGTACAGGTTTATTTCTGGCTTCTCTATTCTGTTCCGTTGACCCATATATCTATTTTTGTGACCCGTAGATCTATTTTTGTGCCAGTGCCATGCTGTTTTGAATACTGTAGCTTTTTAATATTGTCTGAAGTCTGGGAGGGTTATGCCTCCAGCTTTGTTCTTTTCCCTCAAGATTGCTTTGGCAATCCTAAGTCTTTTATGGTTCCGTATAAATTTTAGGATTATTCATTCTAGTTCTTTGAATAACGTCATAGATAATTTGATAGGTATCACATTAAATCTAGATTGCTTTTGCTGTTATAGCCATCTTAATAACGTTAATACTTCCAATTCAAGACCATGGAATATATTTTTTTTTCCATTTTAAAAAGTTGTTTCTATTTCTTTTATCAATGTTTTGTAGTTAATATGCAACACCTCTTTCTTTGGTCTAGTTTATTATAAATATTTTATTTTTCTGATGTGATTTTAAAAGGGTTAAAAAAATTTTATTTCTTCTATTTCATTGTTAGTGTAAATAAAAGCAACAGATTCCTGATATGTTAATCTAGTTTTCTGCTACTTTCCTGGAACTGCCCATCAGTTCTAGTATTTTTTTGTGTAGAGTCTTCAGAATTTTCTATACATAGTAGCATATTATCTGCATATAATAGCAATTTCACCTCTTCCCTTTCAATTTGGATACTTTTTCTTTTTTCTTTTTGCCTGATTGCTGTGGCTAGGACTTCCAATATGATGTTGAATATATGTGATGCGAGTTGGCATCCTTACTCCAGATTTTAGTAGGGACACTTTTAGCTTTTCACCCTAGAGTATTATTTGGCTATGTATCTGATATAAATAGTTTCATGATATTGAGGTATGTTCCTTCAAAACTAACTTTGGTCAGAATTTTTATCATAAATGGATGCTGAATTTTACCAAACGTTTTTCCTGTATTTATTGAGATGATTTTTTTTTTTTTTTTTGTCTTTCCTTGTGTTGATTAATTTGTGTATGTTGAACCATCTTTGTGATCCTGGAATGAATCCAGCGTGAATATGCTAAATGATAATGATCCTTTTTATGTGTGGTTGGATTCTGTTTGCTAATATTTGGTTGAGAACATTTAATTCTGTATCCTGTATAGAATTATACTTGTCCTATAATTTTCTTTTTCTGCTAGTGTCTTTGCCTGGTTTTGATATCTGTTAGGTGGTGATTTCATAGAACGACTTTGTGAGCATTTCCTCTTCTTCAGTCTTTTGCACGTGTTTGAGAAGAATTGGCATGCTGCTGCTGCTGCTGCTGCTAAGTCGCTTCAGTTGTGTCCGACTCCAGAGACGGTAGCCCACCAGGCTCCCCCATCCCTGGGACTTTCCAGGCAAGAACAGTAGAGTGGGTTGCCATTTCCTTCTCCAATGCATGAAAGTGAAAAGTGAAAGTGAAGTCACTCAGTCGTGTCTGACTCTGTGCAACCCCATGGACTGCAGCCTACCAGGCTCCTCTGTCTATGGGATTTTCCAGGCAAGAGTACTGGAGTGGGGTGCCATTGCCTTCTCCAGAATTGGCATACTTTCTTTGTATGTTTGGTAGAATTTTCCAGTGATGCTGTCAAATCCTGGGGATTCTTGTTTGCAATAAGTTATATGTTTTATTATTATTACAGATTGTAGTCTTCTCAAAGCATCTATTTCTTCTTGATCCAGTTTTGGTGGAGTGCACTTTTGTAGAAACTTGTCCACTTCCTCTAGGTTGCCCAGTTCATTGGCATATTATTACTCATGGTATTCTTTTATGGTTTTTCATATTTCTGTGGCATTGTTTGTTATTTCTCCTGTTTTGCTTCTTACTTTGCTTACTTATGTCTATGCTTTCTTTCTTTCTTTTTTTTTTTAATTTTTATTTTTACTTTATTTTACTTTACAATACTGTATTGGTTTTGCCATACATTGACATGAATCCACCACAGGTGTATATGAGTTCCCAAACATGAACCCCCCTCCCACCTCCCACCCATATCATCTCTCTGGATCATCCCCATGCACCAGCCCCAAGCATCCTGTATCCTATATCGAACATAGACTGGTGATTCGTTTCTTACATGATAGTATACATGTTTCAATGCCATTCTTCCAAATCATCCCATCCTCTCCCTCTCCCTCAGAGTCCAAAAGTCCGCTCTACACATCTGTGTCTCTTTTGCTGTCTTGCATACAGGGTCATCATTGCCATCTTTCTAAATTCAATATATATATATGTGTGTTAGTATACTGTATTGGTGTTTTTCTTTCTGGCTTACTTCACTCTATATAATCAGCTCCAGTTTCATCCATCTCATTAGAACTGATTCAAATGTATTTTTTTTTTAATGGCTGAGTAATACTCCAAGGTCTATGCTTTCTTCTTAGTGAGCCTAGCCAGAAGTTTGCCTATTCTGTTTATCCTTTTAAATCATCAGCTCTTGGTTTTATTGATTTTTTTTTCTGTTTAAAAAAATCTCTATTTCTTCTCTAATTTTCAATATCTTCTTCTCTCTGCTACTTTTTTATTGTTTTTCTTCTTTTTAATTCATTGAGGTGAAGGTTAGTTTATTTGATATTTTTCTTGTGTTTTGAGAAAGTTCTGTATTACTATGAACTTTCCTCTTAGGATTACTTTTGCTGCATCCTGTGGATTTTCTGTGGTTGCATTTTCACTATAATTCATCTAAAGATATTTTAAAATTTTCTTCTTTGATTTCATCATTTACTCACTCTCCCCACCCCCCATGTTTCTTTATGTGGTTGATTAGTATTTTCATGCCATTGAAAAGCTGCTTTAAATAATTTATAGCCTCCCAGATTTATTGAGACTTGTTTTGTGTCTTTGTATGTAATCTGTCCTAAAGAATGTTTCATATGCCCTTGAAAAGAATATGCATTCTGTGTGTTTGAGGTTAGTGTCTTGAAAATATCTATTAATCCAGATTTTTCTACTCTGTTATTTAGAATCTCTGTTGACTTACTGATTTTCTGTCTGGAAGGTCTGTCCATTCATATCAATGGGGTGTTAAAATTTCCAACTATTATTGTATTTTTGTTAATCTCTCCCTTTGTTTCTGTTAGTATTTGTTTTATGTATTTAAGTGCCAATTTATTAGGTGCATATACATTCAAGTGTGTAATGTCATTTTCTTTATCCTTTTATCATTATATATTGTCCTTCTTTGTATTTCTTTATGACTTTCATTTTAGAGTCCATATTGTTTGATATGCAATATTGCTATCCCTGCTTTTTTTGTCATTTCTGTTTGAATGAAATATCTTTTTATATCTCCTTACTTTCAATCTATGTGTGTCCTTTGTCCTAAAGTAGATCTCTTCTAGGCATCATATTGCAGACTTGTTTTATTATCCAAACGGTCACTTTGTGTCTTTTGATTAGAGAATTCAGTGCACTGACATTTAAGGTAATTACTGATAGGTGTATATTTATTGCCATCTTAAAAATTGTTTTCCAGGTGATTTTGTATTTCTTCTTTTTTTTCTAGTTTTTCCTTTGTGGTTTGTTCATTTTCTTGTAACAAATGTGTTGTATTTCCTTTATCTTCCTTTTCATTTCTGCAAATCTATTGTATGTCTTTGACTTGCGGTTATCCCTTTTAAAGTAGGTTTACCCATTATTATATCTATTTACTCTGGATTAACTGTTTTTAAATATATATATACATTTTCTCACTCTTCCCCAAATTTTATAATTTTGATATACTATTTCGCATCTTAATGTTTGTCCATTTGCTCTTCATTGTAGTTATAATCACTTTCACATTTTTTAAATTAATGCACTGTCTTGTTTAAATTATCTATAATTTTTTATATATTTGCTTTTCCTATTGTGTTTTTCCCTTTCCCATAGTTTCTTGATCTTTTCTATTTACAGAAGATCTTTTAAATATTTCTTTTAAGGCATATTTAGTATCATTGTTTTCTTTTAACTTTTGCTTGTCTGAGAGATTCTTGTCCTTCTATTCTAAATGATAATCTTGCTGGGTAGAGTATTGAAGGTTTTTCCCCTTTCATGACTTGGAATGTATCTTACCACACTCTTCTGGCCTGTAGCATTTCTACAGAGAAATCAGCTGATAGCCTTATGGGGTCCCCTTGTTGCTAACTCTGATTTTCTCTTGCTGTCTTTAAAATCCTCCTTTTAATTTTGCCATCTTAATTATAATGTATCATTGTGTGGATCTGTTTGGGTTCATCTGTTTTTGGCTCCTTTCTGCCTTTTTTTTTTTTTTTTTTAATGTGGAGTACCTGTTTCCTTCTTTAGCTTTGGAAAGTTTTTGGCTATATTTTCCCAAATACAATTTTTGTCCTTTTTTCTCCTCTTTTGACATTATTCACAAATTGGCAAGTTTTATTTTATTCCATAGGCCTCATATATTTCTTTCATGTTTTGTCTTTCTGTATGGTGTTCTGATTGGGTGAATTATATTATTCACTTTCAGGTCACTTTTTCATTATGTATTTTAATTTTGTTTTAATCTGTTGCCTTTTACTCTGTATTCATCTCAGAACTTGTTTTCTAATTCTTTTGGATCCTCTTTATAATTTCAAGTTCTTTGTTACAGTGATCTATCTTTCTTATATCCTTGAGTATTTGTATTGCCTCCCTTTTGAACTTGAGGCCTAATAACTGGAGAGGACTTCTTTATTTATGTATGTATTTATTTATTGACTGTGCTGGGTCTTTATTGCTGCACATGAGCTGTAGCAAGTGGAGGCTACTTTCTAGCTTTGGTGTGAAGGTTTCATTCTGGTGGCTTCTCTTGTTGCAAAGCATGGGCTCTAGTTACACAGGCTTCAGTATTTGTGGTGCAATGGTTTAGTTGCTCCAGAGCATATGGGATCTTCCGAGATTAGGGATTGAACTCGTGTCCTGATTCTGTGAGAATTGTCCTACATGTAGATGCATTTTTATTATCTGTGAAAAGAGGTGAGTCCATATTCAGGTATTCCACCATCTTGATCTCCAGTCTCCCCCTAATCTATTTACTTCTGATAAGTTTGACAATCTGCAACTCACATATCATTCTCATTTTATAAATGATTGAACAATGTTTAAGAGAGGTTCTATTACATACCAGAACGGGGAGGCATGGCATGCTGCAGTCCATGGGGTCTCAAAGAGTCAGACATAACTTAGCAACTGAAGAATAGCAACTATAACATACCCTAAGCTAGACATCTAGCCTTTTGAATCTGAGCCTAGGAAACTCACTGTTATCAAATATAATTTTAAAACCAGACAAAACTATGTTATTTCAGTTGTAAAACATCACAAAACTTTTAGCAAAAGTATGGACTTTTGTTTCTGCAAGCTACTTTGCAATCACTTCTTTTTTTGTGTCCCCAAAAAAAGGAATCCCCTTCGCTCATTTCTCACAATATGTCAAACTTCTTGAATGGTAAAGAGATGGACAAGCTGTAAACTTAGAATTCCATGATACCAACTTTCAGAGAGTTTAAATGTCAGTATGTGTCACTTATTTAACTTATATGCAGAGTACATCATGAGAAATGCTGGGCTGGAAGAAGCACAAGCTGGAATCAAGATTGCTGGGAGAAATATCAATAACCTCATGGCACCACCCTTATGGCATAAAGTGAAGAGGAACTAAAAAGCCTCTTGATGAAAGTGAAAGAGGAGAGTGAAACAGTTGGCTTAAACCTCAACATTAATAAAACTAAGATCATGGCATTTGGTCCCATCACTTCATGGGAAATAGATGGGGAAACAGTGGATACAGTGTCAGACTTTATTTTTTTTTTGGGGGGGGGGCTCCAAAATTGCTGCAGATGGTGATTGCAGCCATGAAATTAAAAGACGCTTACTCCTTGGAAGGAAAGGTATGACCAACCTAGATAGCATATTCAAAAGCAGATACATTACTTTGCCAACAAAGGTCCGTCTAGCCAAGGCTATGGTTTTTCCAGTAGTCATGTATGGATGTGAGAGTTGGACTGTGAGGAAAGCTGAGAACCGAAGAACTGATGCTTTTGAACTGTGGTGTTGGAGAAGACTCAGTCACTTAGACTGCAAGGAGATCCAACCAGTCCATTCTAAAGGGGATCAGTCCTGGGTGTTCTTTGGAAGGACTGATGCTAAAGCTGAAACTCCAGTACTTTGGCCACCTCATGTGAAGTGTTGACTCATTGGAAAAGAATCTGATGCTGGGAGGGATTGAAGGCAGGAGGAGAAGGGGACAACAGAGGATGAGATGGTTGGATGACATCACCAACTCGATGGACATGAGTTTGAGTAACTCTGGGAGTTGGTGATGGAGAGGGAAGCCTGGTGTGCTGAGATTCATGGGGTCGCAGAGTCGGACACGACTGAGCGACTGAACTGAACTAAACTGAGAAGGGTTACAAAGCTTAATAAATGAGTGCCTCATAAATGGACTGCATTTTTTTTTTTAATAATCATTTTAAAGTCTCATCTTCTCTTACTCTACACAAGAACAGACCATTTCTCAGTCGGTGGACAGCTAATGATAACTAACTCAGTGTTTGGACTGAGAAGAAGCTCCAAAGCACTTCCAAGAAGCCAAATTTGCACCAAAAGAAGGTCTTGGTCACTGTTTGCTGATCTGCCATCCATTTGATCCACTACAGCTTTCTGAATCCCTGAAAAACTGTTACATCTGAGAAGCATGCTCTGCAAACTGATGAGATACATTGAAAACTGCAATGCCTGCAGCCAGCATTGATCAACAAAAAGGGCCCAATTATACACCATGACAATGCTTGGTTGCACGTCACCACCAACCAACGCTTCAAAAGTAGAATGAATTGGGCTATGAAGTTTTGCCTCATCCGCCATATTCCACCTGTTCTTTTGTCAACTGATCACCACTTCTTGAAGCATCTTGACAACTTTTTTTCAGGGAAAATGCTTCCACAACCAGCAAGAGGTAAAGAATGCTTTCCAAGGCTTTGCTTGTTGAATCCTGAAGCACAATTTGCATGCTACATAAATTTATTTATTTCTTGTTAGCAAAAATGTTTTGATTACAGTGGTTCCTATTTTGATAATGAAATCATGTTTATGCCTAGTTATAATGATTTAAATTTCGCAGTCTGAAACCGCAATGACATTTGCACCAACCTAATACATTTGACAAGGAGTAATTTTAATATTCTTTGAAAATGAATCAAGAAAGTGTTATGCAAGTAAGAGATGAAAAATTATATGAATATGCATACTTGAATTTTTGTGAATAAAATAATAATGTGTTATTACCTTATTTTAAGCTCTATGTTAAGAACAGAATTGGCCTTAGAATGCAAGATAGTCTAAGTGGAAAGTACTCTAAACCACTATGCTCTGTAAGAATATGTCTGTACTAAATGTATGTTGTATATATGTGTGTATATATATATATATATATATATATACTATAATATATATACATATAATATATATGTCTGTGTTATAAATATATTATATATATTAGAAAGAAACCCAACCCCAATTAGCTATGAAAAGAGAAATGGCTATAAATAAAACAGGAAAATCCAGTGATATATTGGCTTCAATAATCACAGGGTTTAGAAGCACATTATTTTAAAGTCGTAGATTTTCCACCATTTTCTCTTTATCTTTTGGTTACACTTATTCCTGTGCCTTAAACTCTTTCTCTTTTCAATGGTCCTACTTGTTAATTTTCAATGGTCCTACTTGTTATTTCCCTATATTTTAGATCATTGTTTTTGTCATTGTTATCAGGGAAATGATATATTAACATTGACCAGGTTTATACCATGTACCATAAGGGTCCAGGGCCTGACCGCTAGAATTGACAATTTTTTTTAATATAAATTTATTTATTTTAATTGGAGGTTAATTACTTTACAATATTGTATTGGTTTTGCCATACATCAACAGAACTGACAATCTTAAGAAACCTGTATAGAATGTATAGAATTCCCCAAAAGAATGCTATAGAGGAAATAAATATATGTTTACTATATTCCATCATTTGTCTATAAAACTATAGACATCCTCTTCCCTTTCACATAATTTAAAAATGTCTATATTTACTATGAAATTAATCTTAAGATGCTCACCTCGTCCCTAACATGGACAATTCAAAGTCATATTTTTGTCTTTAGTTCCATGTATAGAACCTCTGAATCTAGGGTAAACTTCTCTTGGTCAAATTCAAATGCAGATTATATTATTAAACCTATGTCCAATCCTAAATTCAGCTTTCTCTAACATACTCAAAGTGCACTAAGTCAGGACAAATACAATCCAAAATCTCATATATTAATAGAAAGTGAGACATGAAACGATCACAGAGTCTGCCTTACCATTAGAATAAGTTCCTTGGCCAATTTGACAATCAAAGATTCCATATACTAGAAGGAATTTCCATGTTTCTTGAAAGCGTATGAGGATTACTCTTTGGGTAGCTTTGTTACTTTCTAATGTCATGGTTTTATAGTTTTGTGATTGTCATAGGCTGCTGAACAGTCCTGGGATTTCTCTCAAAATAGCAGCCACTGAAAATTCCAATAACTGTCAGTCAGATGCTTAATGGGAATACTATGAGCTCATAACAAACAGTAAAAACATTATTAGTTTTTTTTTTTTTTAACACCACATTAAGGATATTTATGTTTAGCAATAGGTCTTAGTGTTCAGCCTGCTTGCCTAAATTTCAGTTGAAACTCATTTCTGTCAGTCTTGCATTCAGGTAAATTAAGTGATAAACTGGAATGGCATAACAAATGGACCTTGTTTTCAATGGAATCTGCTTCCCAATGAATATCATTTAAGATAGGTGAAATTAATACTTTTCTTGTTCAGTGTATTGCATATTTGGGGAAAAAAAGAAAACATGATTCATTCAGTCTTTCAAACTTTTCACTTTTCCTGGGTCTCAATTTTATATACTAGGGAGTCTTCAAAATGGCTAGATTAAGGTGTTCAATAAATGTCATTAAGGCATTTATCAATTTATCAATTTCTTTTTGCAACTCTCCAAATTTCTGTATGTTGGCCTTTTGCTCTCTGACTTTAGATAGGATTCCTCAATGTGCCTGGGGAAGGTAACTACTTGGTTGTGTAATTTCATATATATTCAACTTATTAATTGAGTGAAAATTAATATTAACTGTCCCCACATTTGATAGATTGCTAGCAATCTATCAACTGCTTGACTTATTGGGTTATAGTCTCACTTCTTGGACCAATCACTTCAATTCAAGAGATAGGAGAGTAATATTGATCAAGTCTGAAGCACTCTGCTTTGCTAGAAATCACTATTTTATTGTACCCTCACCTTTTTTCCTTTGGTGAGGGATGCAGAGCTAAATTATATATCCAAGCCTCCTTTCCAGTTATGTGTGAACATGTGACCAAGTTCCGATCAATGGAATTTGAAACAGAAGCAAAGTCCCTCTCTTCTAAGTCTTATTCACATAAACCTAACATACAGTTCCTCTCTCTCTCTTTATCTATCATCTGACAAGAGACAGTTTTGAAAAACCAGAAGGAAGCTTTAATTCCTGAATAATAACCCAATAGGCCACTCACTAACCATGAATATCTCTATTAGATTTAACATGAGTTTGATTCAGAAGTTTGTGCACTGTAGTAGCTATTAGTGTTTATGGTAACATGCCTTTCTGTCTCATGTCAACTTCCTAAAAGCTTCATGAATTTGGGAAGATGTGGGTTTCCAAGGACAAGATGCCAGGCAGATTTTTAAAATATATATAATACTACCAAATAAGTTGCATGCTTATAAATTTTCATATATATATGTGTGTGCGTGTGTGTGTGCATATATATATATATGCACACACATATATATTGATATTGTATGCATATCAATACATATATATTCACAGTGAGTGTTATGTATATACATGTGTATAGTAAGGTATACAGATGTATCTTATCTATAGGCTTATAGATGGGTCTCTTAGATTATTTTTCAAGAATAATTTGTTACCCAGTCAATTGAGCAATGCAATCAGCAGACAGCCTCTAGTTGTCTGGGGTTTATTTCAGCTGTAGAGATACACTCCATCCAAAATCACGTCCTTCCAGAAGCAGTGAAGTTTCAATAACTGAGCAAGTGGGGGGTATAAAGTTCTACTCATTTTGGCCAGATAAAGGTCATGATTACACTCCAAAGCTCTTTACCAGATTGGCAGAGGCTTTGTTGGGACTGAATAATAATTATGTCTTCTCAGCTTGTTCCCACTAACCCTCCTTTCTGTTCACAAATATTGATTCCTCATAAATATCTAGAATATTATACTCTATCACTACCTGCTTTGAGAGAATTCAGTCTTCACCAGTGTGTGTGTGTTCAGTTAGATTATTTATTTATGTGTATACATATATATTCTAAAGCAAGTTCACCTAGATAAAAGTCCTGCTTCCATCACTTACTAGGTGAAGATAGTAACAACTCATATCAAATGGCTGTATTGAGTTGAAAATGGTTTAATTCATGAAAAACTATAACAGTGGCTGGTACAGAACAAGTACCAAAAATATTGGTGCTTTACAATTTAGTTGTATATGAGTATGTGTCTGTTCAGAAAAGTTTCAGGAATATATGCCTCTTGATTTATGCAGAACTTTTACCAAAATACAGTAATCATTGCTAAAGGCTGCCTGTTTGCCAAAACAAAATATTGACTCATTTTAACAGATAATAGACTCTCTATGATTATTCTTCCCTAATATAGCCATAACAACTCCAAACACAGTACTTAGCTCTCTATTGATGCCATCTTTGCTGAAAATTATTTCTAAAAACCTTGTAGAAAGTTTTGTTCGAAAAGGAACTTCCACATGTTCACACCAGCTTATACTCCAACATGTAAGGCAACTTACCTTTACCATTCTAATATCCATAAACCAGGGTTCATTGTAACAGATGAATGCTGATTGATACTATCCTTTTGCCTTCTTTTTGTCTCCGTTTCTCTGTTTGGAGGGTTTCCTTTTTATCTTTGAAATGTCTGCAAAAAAGAATGTCTAGCAAAATGAAGGTCTGACTTTCAAAGTTGTTTTCTATTTTTTCATGTTTCTCTTTTGGCCAAAGTTAAGGTTCATTTTCCGATATTTTCAATGACCTGTGAACTATGAGCCTTATTTATTTATTTAGTTTTAGCTTTTTGAAAGATTCTTAGTCACAGTAGCCAATCTCTGATTTCCCTATATCTTAAAGAGGGAGTGAAGTTATATTTTACCTCCCCTTGACTGTATGCTCTAGAATGAGGTTTCTTTCATAGGGCAGGTAAAAGTTAGTCATATGAATATGTAATGGGATCGAAGGGTTGTTGCTGAACCATGAAAGATGCTGGGATGCTTGGCCTCTGGAAGAGAAAAAATCAATCCAATCCAGAGTCAGTGACGAGGCTTGATTACTCAGAGCTTTTGTGTAATAAAGTTTTATTAAAGTATAAAAGAGATAGAGAAAGCTTCTGACATAGACATCAGAAGGGGGCAGAAAGAGTGCACCTCTGCTAGTCTTTAGGGGGATGTTATATAGCTACTAGCAAGTTGTTAATTATAGAAAATAGATGTCTCAAAACCTAGAGTGGCACCAGGAACTTCACCCACAACATGCATTTTGAGATAACATTGGCACCAGGTGAGTCAACTCAGGCCATAAAACGATTGACATGAATCTTGAAGAATGACAGGTTTCCAAGTGAAAACATAGTTTAATTAACATAGATTAGGAGAACAATGCATGTAAAACATACAGGTTTGTCAAGTCTGTTCTTAGGCAAACCTACTTGAAGACTTGAATGTAGGGTAAACACATAGTTCATTAACATAGCATAAGACAAACATTTCCATCAGGGAAAAAAAAAACACACACACACACACACACACATTGGTTAGCTCAGGGTTTGAGAAAAGTTAAGTTCAGGTGGAGCCACAGCAGCATAGAATTTTAAGAGAAATCTCCTTTTAAATTGATAGAGAAGGGGAAAAAATCTAACACGTTTGTTTCCTCCTGCCCTTCAGTTCAGTTCGGTCACTCAGTCGTGTCTGACTCTTTGCGACCCCATGAATCGCAGCACGCCAGGCCTCCCTGTCCATCACCATCTCCCGGAGTTCACTCAGACTCACGTCCATCGAGTCCGTGATAACATCCAGCCATCTCATCCTGGGTCATCCCCTTCTCCTCCTGCCCCCAATAGCTCCCAGCATCAGAGTCTTTTCCGATGAGTCAACACTTCTCATAAGGTGCCCAAAGTACTGGAGCTTCAGCTTTAGCATCAGTCCTTCCAAAGAAATCCCGTTGATCTCCTTCAGAATGGACTGGTTGGATCTCCTTAAGAGAGAGAAAAATGTCTGACAATTCCAGCCTATTTCCTCCCTTTGGAGACTCCTGGCCTTCCTGCCTGTTACCCTCTCAGCATGGGCATGAGGGAGGGCAAGAAAAGAGAAAACAATATATTTTTCAATATCTTTCTCTGTCTTTAACTTTTAAGGCATAAGGAAGAATTCTAAAAATCATACAGTTATATGAACCAAGCATTTAAAGATCTCTCCGAAGAGAATGAACAAAGCATTAGAAGAGGAACCTCATTTTAACTTTTCTGTAATCTCTGGGGAAAAAAAAAAAAAAAAAAAAACATCATTTGCAGCTAGAAATTGTTTACAATACAAACCTCTTATTCAGATGATTATAACTAAACAGTAAACTACATTCTATATTTTGCTAAAATTCAGTATGCTGTGAAGGAGCAAGCCCCCAAATCCTCAACTTTCTCCCCTCAACTCACATGTCTATTAAATTATTTTGACTTACTACTATGGAAGAACTATACAAAAAAGGTCTTCATGACCTGGATAACCATGATGGTGTGATCACTCACCTAGAGTCACATATCCTGGAGTGTGGAGTTAAATGGGCAAATCTAGTGGAGGTGATGGGATTCCAGCTGAAATATTTAAAATCCTAAAAGATGATGCCGTGTAATTGCTGCACTAAATATGCCAGTAAATTTGGAAAACTCTGCAGTGGCCACAGGACTAAAAAAATCAGTTTTCATTCTAACCCCAAAGAAAGGCAAATGTCAAAGAATATTTAAACTACAGTACTCTTGCGCTCATTTCACATGCTAGCAAGGAAATGCTCAAAACTTTTCAAGCTAGATTTCAACAGTGTGTGACCAAGAACTTCCATATGTACAAGCTGAATTTAGAAAAGGCAGAGGAACCAGAGATAAATTGACAGCATCCATCAGATCATAGAAAAACAAAGGAATTAAAAAAAAAAAAATCTACTTCTCCTTCACTGACTATGCTAAAGCCTTTGACACTGTAGATCACAACAAACTGGGAAAAATTCTTAAAGAGATGGGAATACCAGACCACCTTACCTGTCCCCTGAAAACCTGTATGCAGGTCAAGAAGCAGCTGTTAGAACCAGACATGGAGCAATGGACTGGTTCAAAATTGTGAAAGAACATTAAGGTGGTATATTGTCACCCTTCTTATTTAACTTACATGCAAACTACATCATATGAAATACTTGGCTGGATGACTTCCAAACTGGAATCAAGAATTCTGGGAGAAATATCAACAATCTCAGATATACAGATGGTATCATTTTAATGGCATAAAATGAAGAGGAAGTAAGAGGCTGTTGGTGAAGGTGAAAGAGAAGAGTTTAAAAGTTGGCTTAAAACTCAAAAAACTAAAAACTCAAAAACCCAAAAAACTAAGATTATGGCATATGGTCTCATCTCTTCATGGTAAGTAGATGGGGAAACAATCAAAACAGTGACAGACCTAATTTTCTTAGGCTCCAAAAACACTGTGGTTGGTGACTGCAGCCATGAAATTAAAAGATGCTTGTTCCTTGGCAGAAAAGTCATGACAAACCTAGATAACATATTAATAAGTGTAGACTTTGCTTTGCCAACAAAGGTCCATATAGTCAAAGCTATGGTTTTTCTAGTAATCATGTATAGATGTGAGAGTTGGGCCATAAAGAAACCTGAGCACTGAAGAATTGATGTTTTCCAATTCTGATGCTGGAGAAGATTCTTGAGAGTCCCTTTGAGACCAAGGAAATCAAACAAGTGAATTCTACAGGAGGTCAATCCTGAATATTCATTAGAGTAACTGATACTGTAGCCGAAGCTCCAATACTTTGGAAATCTGATGAGAAGAGCCAACTCATTGGGAAAGACTGATGTCTGAAAAGATTAAGAGCAGGAGGAGAAGGGGTGACAGAGGATAAGATGGTTGGATGGCATCCTGAACTCAGTGGACATGAGTTGAACAAACTCCAGGAGACACTGAAGGACAGGCAAGCCTGGCATGCAGCAGTCCCTGGGGTTACAGAGTTGAACATGATTTAATGACTAACAACAATGACAACTCATGGATGATCCTGTTTTGTAGAGGCATAACAACCTTTTCCAAATTTTTAGGATTAAAAAAAAAAACGTGTTGTTCTAAATTATATTGCACTTTTTCTATGGTTTCATTCTTTCATAATCAATAATTAGGTTTACTGGTTGTAATGGAAATCCTATATAAATTCTGTGAGATACTAGAGAACAGAGTTTATATTATATCCATCATAATTTTCCTAGCATGGGATTCAGAATAGGGGACTGCCTTATTGTTGTTTTGAATACAAATATTGTGGAGTATTAAACTTGTCTTGATTGTGGTTATATAATTAAATGTACCTGCAAGGAGATCCAACCAGTCCATTCTAAAGGAGATCAGCCGTGGGTGTTCTTTGGAAAGAATGATGCTAAAGCTGAAACTCCAGTACTTTGGCCACCTCATACGAAGAGTTGACTCATTGGAAAAGACTCTGATGCTGGGAGGGATTGGGAGCAAGAGGAGAAGGGGACTAGAGAGGATGATATGGATGGATGGCATCACCGACTCAATGGATGTGAATTTAAGTGAACTCCGGGAAATGGTGATGGACAGTGAGGCCTGGCGTGCTGGGATTCATGGGGTCACAAAGAGTCGCACACAACTGAGCGACTGAACTGAACTGAACAGAAAGTTGGCATTTCTGATAAACTAATTAATGGGTAATTTTGGAGATCGACTTGAATATCAGAACCAGTCTTATCTTCTACAGTATGCATTACGCAAATATATTTAAAAAGGAGCCATCAGCAAAAAGAAGAATAAGATCACCACTGTTAACTATATGCTGTTAGTACCAATTGAAATAAGTAACCTTGGAATATATATGGTCTTTCTAATATACAAGCAAACTAGAAGAACACATAGTCATTTTTTAAATAATTTGTTTTTTAGTAGATTTCTTATATCAGTAACTAAAATTCATTTAAAATGCAAGAAAAAACACTTTAAAATGTTATACATATATATGTATACATAAATGTTATACATATATAATAATTCATAATGCATAATATCTCCGAGTAAAATGACATTTCAACTGTGTATATTACAAATTGACTTGAGTGGTTATTCCAGCTATATAATTGACCAACATCCCTTGTGTATATAAATAAGGTATTTCCAGAAACCTCTGCAGTTTTGAGATATACAGACGGATAGCTTAGGTCAATCAAGTTATTCAAATTCTAAAGTTATTTTGCTACGGGATAACTTGCCATACAGAGTTTAGAGAGATTTGAAAAAAAAAAAGTTATCTTGTGCTGATTTCTTTTCTTTACATTAAACCAAAAATTATTTAAAAACCTGGGCAAACAATTTAATTTTTAAACAGATTTATGCACCAATTTATATAAAATTCATAAACAATTCTTTCAGCATTAAAAAAAAAATAATGTGGTAAACTGACTCAAATTCCATGAATTTAAACTGCACCTCTAAATCAAAAAATTCTGAAGATAACAATGATTTTAACCTTTCTTGAATTTCAGAAAGTAGTTTATTTCTTCAGTTTTTTCATTCTATAAATATTACTGATGCCAGATATTTACAAGTCACAGGGATACTATTAATAACAGCTGTAACATGAATCAGCTACACATATTTTCCTCTAGGAGACAAAGGTGAGAAAAAAGGAAGAGATATTTTAAAAATGCCTATTGTAACCAGGTATAATGTCTTGTGTTTTCACATATGTTGATTATTCATTTGATTCTCACCAAGATTGTGGTGAGGAAATATCTTTCTTATTTGGCAACTGTATAACACATGAATTTGTACATGTGGTAGCCATGGAGCCAGAGTTAACTCTTAAAACTCTTTCTTTTCCCTTTGTGTGCTATATTGTGTTGCTTACAGTTAAAGAGAGAGCTAAATATACTATAAATGACAAAATACTAACTGTTAGAAGAGAAATACTAACAAAGTAATGTGAGGGTTTAACAGTTTTATATTTCACACTATATATAGTCTTTGGAGAGGAGGAAAGGAATTTGACATATAACTTAGCATTTATCATAAATTTTAGCC
This sequence comes from Oryx dammah, assembly GCF_014754425.2. Classification (NCBI taxonomy): domain Eukaryota; kingdom Metazoa; phylum Chordata; class Mammalia; order Artiodactyla; family Bovidae; genus Oryx; species Oryx dammah. Next base: position 59,624,709 of record NW_024070192.1, on the reverse strand, counting down.
TCCACACCCCCATACTATTTACACTATTAATAACTGAGAAAACAAGCTAAAATGGTCAATAACTTTTTAAGCTTCACAAAAAAGTAAATGACAGAAAACAAATTTTATGCCAAGTTTTTTGTTTGATTTTTTTTTTTTTTTTGCTCCTTAGGCTTTAAGTTTGATTGCTTGCAACTGAGTGACTGAACTGAACTGAACTGAATAAATCATTTAACATTACAAATTTATAGACTACAGAGGAACTTGGGGTTTATATAATCTGTAGCATGAGTGTATTCATTTGCTTACTCATATATGACCCTTTGAGACCCATGGACTGTAGCCAACCAGGCACCTCTACCCATGGAATTTCTAGGCAAGAATATTGGAGTTAGTTGTTATTTCCTATTCCAGGGCATCTTTCCTATTGAATAATTGAACTGCATTTCATGTGTCTTCTGCTTGACAGGCACAGTCTTTACCACAGCACTACCTAGGAAGCCCCAGTCTACAACATGAAAATAACACTTATATGATTAGAATAAGTACCATATTTTTATTGTTCAGTCACTCAGTCGTGTACAACTCTGCAACCCCATGGATTGGAGAACACCAGGCTTCCCTGTCCTTCACCATCTTCCATAGCTTGCACAAGTTCATGTCCATTGAGTCAATGATGCCATCCAACCATCTCATTCTCTGATATCCCCTCCTCCTGCTTCAGTCTTTCCCAGCATCAGGATCTTTTCTAATGAGTCAACTTTTCACATCAGTGGCCAAAGTATTGGAGCTTCAGCTTCACCAAATTTCCTCCAGTGAATATTCAGGATTGATTTCCTTTAGGATATACTAGTTTGATCTCCTTGTTGAACAAGGGACTCTCAAGAGTCTTCTCCAACACCACAATTCAAAAGCATCAATTATTTGGTGCTCAGCCTTCTTTATGGTTTAACTCTCACATCCATACCTGACTACTGGAAAACTATGGCTTTGATAAAAATGAACCTTTGTTGGCAAAGTAATGTCTCTGCTTTTTAATATCTATCTAAGTTGGTCATAGTTTTTCTTCCAAGGAGAAAACATTTTTTTAATTTCATGGCTGTGGTCACAATTAGCAGTGATTTTGGAGCCCAAGAAAATAAAGTCTGTCACTGTTTTCATTGTTTCCCTATCTATTTGCCATGAAATCATGGGGCCTGATGACATGATCTTCATCTTCCTAATGTTGAGTTATAAGTCAGCTTTTCCACTCTCTTCTTTCACTTTCATCAAGGGGCTCTTTAGTATCTCTTTGCTTTTGCCATAAGGGTGATGTCATCTGATATATGTATATGTATGTATATATGTATTTGTGTGTGTGTGTGTATATATATATATACACATATATGATATAGATTTGGTGGTTCCATGTGGCATTTGAGATCTTAGTTCCTTAACCAGGGATGAATCCTGCCCCAGCATTAGCATCAGGGAGTCTTAACCACTGGATCACCAGGGAAGTCACTAAATCCTATTTTTAAAAGAGGACAGAAGCAAGCACTCAAGTTTTAATTTGCAATTTAAATTATTTTTCCAAAGAGATTAAGTTATTCAGGAAGCCCAAGTAGAGAACAGCTTTCCAAGCAGACAGGGAATAATTGATAAGTCATGGGAGCACAGATAACTATGCTATGCTCCAAGAATTACAGATAATTGCATGGAAATGTGTCCAAGTTGAAAACTGAACTTTAAAATCTCTTTTTAACTCATAAATTTTTGAGTCATTGTATTAAATAAGTAGAATTACAGGTAGAAGGGAAAATCAGAACATGTATACAAAGAAGAAAAATGATCAAACAACATCTTAGGTATATTAACACTTAAGTGGTAGGAGATAGAAGAGCAGCACATGTCTGCATGTCTGAGAAATTAGGAATTAGCCGATATTTAGAATGAAACACAGTCATAAAGAAGTAGCCTTTAAGACTGAAATTAGAGCCAGTTCATCCTGAAAGAGTGGATGAAGTTCATAATACTAGAACTTTGAGAAGGACAGGAAAAAAAAAATCAACTCTTGTCTTCATGGCATGTAGAAGGGGAAACAATGGAATCAGTGAAATACTATTTTCTTGGGTTCCAAAATCACTGTACATGGTGACTGCAGCCATTAAATTAAAAGATGATTGCTCATCAGAAGAAAAGTTATGACAAACCTAGACAGTGTATTAAAAAGCAGAGACATTACTCTGCTGACAAAGGTCCATATAGTCAAAGCTATGGTTTTACCAGTAGTCATATATTGATGTGAGAGTTGGAATGTAAAGAAGGTTGAGCACTGAAGAAGTGATGCTTTTGAACTGTGGTGTTGGAGAAGACTCCTGAGATTCCCTTGGACTTCAAGGAGATCAAACTAATCCATCCTAAATGAAGTCAGTCCTGAATATTCACTGGAAGGATTGATGATGAAGCTGAAGCTCCAACAGTTTGGCCACCTGATGCGAAGAGGCAACTCATTGGAAAATGCCCTGATGGTAGGAAAGAGAGAAGGCAGGAGGATAAGGGAATGACAGAGCACAATATGTTTGGATAGTATCTCTGACTCAATGGACATGAGTTTGAGCAAGCTCTGGAAGATGGTGAAGGACAGGGAAGCCTGGTGTGCTGCACTCCATGGTGTTACAAAGAGGTGGGCATGGCTGAACGACTGAACAACAACAACAATTATTGGTCAAGAAGACAAGAGACACAGAAAGATTATAGGATAGCAATAAGATCAGAAAATATAAATGTGACTCTCACTGAGAAAAAAGGAAATAATAAGATTTAAAAGAATTTATGTAATTTTATGACTAGTGCATTCTCTTGGCAAAACTATTAGCCTTTGCCTTGCTTCATTCCATATTCCAAAGCCTAATTCGCCCATTACTCCAGGTGTTTCTTGACTTTCTACTTTTGCATTTCAGTCCCCTATAATGAAAAGGACATTTTTTTGTGGGTGTTAGTTCTAAAAGGTCTTGTAGGTCTTCATAGAACCGTTCAACTTCAGCTTCTTCAACATTACTGGTTGGGGCATATACTTGGATTACTGTGATATTGAATGGTTTGCCTTGGAAACGAACAGATATCATTCTGTCATTTTTGAGATTGCATCCAAGTACTGCATTTCAAACTCTTTTGTTGACCATGATGGCTACTCCATTTCTCCTAAGGGATTCCTGCCTGCAGTAGTAGATATAATGGCCATCTGAGTTAAATTCACCTATTCCAGTCCATTTTAGTTCGCTGATTCCTAGAATGTCAACATTCACTGTTGCCTTCTCCTGTTTGACCACGTCCAATTTGCCTTGATTCATGGACCTGACGTTCCAGGATCCTATGCAATATTGTTCTTTACAGCATGGAACCTTGCTTCTATCACCAGTCACATCCACAACTGGGTATTGTTTTTGCATTGGCTCCATCTCTTCATTCTTTCTGGAGTTATTTCTCCACTGATCTCCAGTAGCATATTGGGCACCTACCGATCTGGGGAGTTCCTCTTTCAGTATCCTATCATTTTGCCTTTTCATACTGTTCATGTGGTTCTCAAGGCAAGAATACTGAAGTAGTTTGCCTTCTCCAGTGGACCACATTGTGTCAGACCTCTCCACCATGACCCTCCCATCTTGGGTGGCCCCACAGGATATGTCTTAGTTTCATTAAGTTAGACAAGGCTGTGGTCCTAGTGTGATTAGATTCACTAGATTTCTGTGAGTATGGTTTCAGTGTGTGTGCCCTCTGATGCCTTCTTGCAATGCCTACCATCTTCCTTGGGTTTCTCTTACCTTGGACATGGGTATCTCTTCACGGCTGCTCTAGCAAAGTGCAGCCGCTGCTCCTTACCTTGGACAAGGGGTATCTCCTAACCACCACACCTCCTGACCTTGAACGTGGAGTAGCTTCTCTCGGCCCTCTTGCGCCCATGCAGCCACCACTGCTTGGACGTGGGATTGCTCCTCTTGGCCGCCGTCCCTGACGTCAGGAAGCAACAGTTAGAACTGGACATGGAACAACAGACTGGTTCCAAATAGGAAAAGGAAAACGTCACGTCTGTATATTGTCACCCTGCTTATTTAACTTATATGCAGAGTACATCATGAGAAATGCTGGGCTGGAAGAAGCCCAAGCTGGAATCAAGATTGACGGGAGAAATATCAATAACCTCAGATATGCAGATGACACCACCTTTATGGCAGAAAGTGGAGAGGAACTAAAAAAGCCTCTTGATGAAAATGAAAGAGGAGAGTGAAAAAGTTGGCTTAAAGCTCAACATTCAGAAAACAAAGATCATGGCATCTGGTCCCATCACTTCATGGGAAATAGATGGGGAAACAGTGGAAACAGTGTCAGACTTTATTTTGGGGGGCTCCAAAATCACTGCAGACGGTGATTGCAGCCATGAAATTAAAAGACGCTTACTCCTTGGAAGGAAAGGTATGACCAACCTAGATAGCATACTCAAAAGCAGAGACATTACTTTGCCAACAAAGGTCCGTCTAGTCAGGGCTATGGTTTTTCCTGTGGTCACGTATGGGTGTGAGAGTTGGACTGTGAAGAAATCTGAGTGCCGAAGAATTGATGCTTTTGAACTGTGGTGTTGGAGAAGACTCTCGAGAGTCCCTTGGACTGTAAGGAGATCCAACCAGTCCATTCTAAAGGAGATCAGTGCTGGCTGTTCTTTGGAAGAAATGATGCTAAAGCTGAAACTCCAATACTTTGGCCACCTCATGCGAAGATTTGACTCATTGGAAGAGACTCTGATGCTGGGAGGGATTGGAGGCAGGAGGAGAAGGGGATGACAGAGGATGAGATGGCTGGATGACATCACTGACTCAATGGACATGAGTTTGAGTGCACTCCGGGAGTTGGTGATGAACAGGAAGTCCACGCGATTCATCAGGTCGCAAAGAGTCGGACATGACTGAGTGACTGAACTGAACTGAACTGAACTGAAAGTGATTTTAAAAAAGGCCCTCCAAAAGCTTTGCATCTGTTCCTATTTCATAGAAAGCATTTATCACACTTTTTGGAAATTATGTTGTATACTGTGCTTTTAGAAATGATAAGCTAAGTTGAGAACAATGTTAGGTACTTTATTTCTGCATCCTTCTTCAAACACAGATATTTTCCTCTTAATAGATGCTATGGCAAAGATTTTGGTTGCTTTAAACAGTTATCTTTTTCTTTATAGAAACTCAAATCTGTTTAGTAAGCAATATACACAAGCCTATGAGATAAATTACTTTCCTTGTGGCTTAGTGGTAAAGAATGTATCTGACGATGCAGGAGATGCAAGGGAAGAGGGTTGGATCCTCAGGTCAGGAAGATCCCCTGGAGAAGGAAATGTGAATCCATTCCAGTATTCTTGCCTAGGAAGTCCCAAGGAAAGGAGACTGGTGGGCTACAATCCACAGATTTGCAAGAGTGGGACATGATTTAGCAACTAAACAACAAGGGAGATGAATCATGAGTTTTCTATACCCATCATGATAACACTATATATTTTTCAAGGGAATTTCTGTAAGCAGGGTTCAGAAAAAATTTTCTATACCGGGCCAGAGAGTTAATAAATTTTGCTTTGAAGATCATACAAGCTATGTCACAACTACTCAGCTCTGCTATTTTAGTGGGAAAACAGCCACAGATTATATGTAAATGAGTAAGCATGTCTGTAATTTAATGATACTTCATCTGCAAAAACAGGTGGGAACAAATTTGGACTAATTCTTAAAGTTGCAGACTGATGTAAATAATGTGCAAATGAAATTTCGAACAATGCAACATAAACTAAAATGTATTAAAGAGTTTTCTAAGAAAAATATTTTTGTTGACTAAAAAAAGGAGAACTTATCATAGAAAATATTTTTTCTCCTTCATACTTTAGGCAATAATGTACGCATATATGGTGCCAGGAATGAGGGCACATCTTTTGTGACCCTGACGTCATAAGTGTGAGGATAAAAGTCAATTTTCTGAGAACAACAACAACAACAAAAGATGGGATGGAAGAATTAAAAGATCATAAATATTTTATGTATTATTGAGATGGGAATACCAGATCACATGACCTGCCTCCTGAGAAATCTGTATGCAGGTCAAGAAGCAACAGTTAGAACCAGACATGGAACAACAGACTGGCTCCAAACTGGGAAAGGAGTACGTCAACGCCTTATATTGTCACCCTGCTTATTTAACCTATGCAGAGTACATCGTGAGAAACAGTGGGCTGGATGAAGCACAAGGTGGAATCAAGATTGCCAGGGGAAATATCAATAATTTCAGTTGGGCAGATGAGACCACCCTTATGGCAGAAAGTGAAGAGGAACTAAAGAGCCTTTTAATGAAAGTGAAAGAGAAGAGTGAAAAAGTTGGTTTAAAACTCAACATTCAGAAAACTAAGATCATGGCATCTGGTCACATTGCCTCATGGCAAATGGGGAAACAATGAAAACAGTAAGATACTTTATTTTCTTGAGATCCAGAATCACTGAAGATGGTGACTTCAGCCATGAAATTAATAGATGCTTGCTCTTTGGAAGAAAAATTATGACCAACCTATACAGCATATTTAAAAGCAGAGAAATTACTTTGCTGATGAAGGTCTGTCCAGTCACAGGTAGGTTTTCCCAGTAGTCATGTATGGATCTGAAAGTGGGACTTTAAAGAATGCTGAGCACTGAAGAATTGATGCTTTTGAACTGTGGTGTTGGAGAAGACTCCTGAGAGTCCCTTGGACAGCAAGAAGATCCAACCAATGAATGGTAAAGGAAATCGGTCCTGAATATTCATTGGAAGTACTGATATTGAAGATGAAACCCCAATACTTTGGCCAACTGATGCAAAGAACAGACCCATTTGAAAAGACTCTGATGCTGGGAAAGATTGAAGGCAGGGGCTGAGGATGACAGAGGATGAGATGGTTGGATGACATCACTTACTGAATGGACATGAGTTTGAACAAGCTTCAGGACTTGGTGGTGGACAAGGAAGCCTGGAGTGCTGCAGTCATGGAATACCAAATGGTCAGACATGACTGAACAACTGAACTGACTCATCAAAATAAAATTTTATCTCATCATAGAAAAGAATAAATTAATGTTACTTTCAGCATCATGGATGCAATTTGAGTAATTTTCTTTACTGAAGTAAAGCTATTTTAAGCATCCTTACAGGAGAAAACTAAGAGGTGAGAGAATAAGATGCTTCTGCTTCAAACAAAGTTAAGAGCAGCTGATATGTGAGTAAAGAATCTGCCTGAAATGCAGGAGACCTGGATTTGATTCTTGAGTTGGGTGGAGAAGGGAATGGCAACCCACTCCAGTATTCTTGCTTAGAGAATCCCATGGACAGAGAAGTCTGGCAGGCTACTGTCCATGGGTTCACAAGAGTTGGACCCGATTTACTGACTAAACCACCACTGCCACTAATGTGAGAGAATGATTTGCAAATACAAAGCATGGAATTTGGAATTATTTACTGGACATTGTGTGCTTAGAACTCTGAAGAATATTTACAGTGAAGTAGCATTTGATATAAAAATTTAAAATATATAGTATTTTTTTCAAGGAAGTCCTATTTTTTGTCTTTTCATGAAGATCAATTTAAAATATATTTAGTTAAGAAGATCCCCTGGAGAAGGAAATGGCAAGCCACACCAATATTCTTGTTTGAGAAACCCTATGGGCAGAGGAGCCTGGCGGGCTACAGTCCAGGGTCACAAAAGAGTCAGACATGATTTTGGGACTAGGCAACATCAAAATATGCCATAAAGATATATTTATCTAAGTAAAATAAAGCATAAAATTTGGAAAATATACTGTATAGAATTTATATGCAACTTTTTTTGTGTAACAATTTCAAGAGCCTGATCAAGAGTGAGGGGATATATGTATACTCATCGCTGATTCAGTGTTGTACAGTAGAAACCAATATAACATTGTGAAGCAATTAAACATAAGTGATAATAACAAAAAATACAAAGAACAATAACTGCTTTTTGTCACTTACTTTTTAATTGAAGGATATTTGTTATACAGAGTTCTGTGGTTTTCTGTCATACATCAACAAGAATTAGCCAGAGGTATATCCAACAACTGTTCATGTAACACAAGATTTTATAGTCAACAATGCGGATTGAGTTTAGTTTGGCATTTCTTTTGGTCTGGCTTGGTCTGGCTCATCTTGGTTGGGCTTGCTTGTGCATCTGTTATCAAGATGGCTGAAATATGATGAACTTAACAACTGCAGCTCGAATGGCTAGATTTTGCTTTGTGTAGTTTGTTAACCTCCAGTAGGTAATGCTGATTCAATTTGTTTGATGGTTGCTAAATTCCAAGATCATCAAGAGTAGACACGACAAATATTTTTGAGGGTGAAGCTCAAAACTAAAACTATTAGCACTGCTGGTACATCTAATGATCAGAATATGTCACAAAGGCAGCTCAGATATAACAGTGTAGCTGAATCCACATCTTGTTGGGAGAAGCTATTAAATATTGTGGCAAATTTTACTACCAAGCAAGAAATTAAGTTTAAGATTGTTAGCTATATTTTAGAATTTCAAAACTGTAAGTTTTATTTCATAGAATGTTTGTTTTAAAAAGGAATTGCTTTATCAAGTCTAAGCAAGGGAGTTCCAGAAAAACATCTACTTTTTCTTCATTGACCATGTTAGTCTTTGACTAAGAGATGGGAGTACCAGAGCACATTACCTGTCTCTTGAGAAACCTATATGCAGGTCAAGAAGCGACAGTTAGAACCAGACATGGAACAAGTGACTGTTTCAAAATTGGGAAAAGAGTACAGGAAGGCTGTATATAGTCACTCTGCTTAATTAAATTACATGCAGATTACATCATGTGAAATGCTAGGTGGATGAATTACAAGCTGGAATCAAGCTTGCCAGGAGAAATGTCAACAATCTCATATATACAGATGATACCACTCTAACGGCAGAAAGCGAAGAACTTAAAGAGCCTCCTGATAAGGGTAGAAGAGGAGAGAGAAAAACCTGGCTTAAAACACAATATTCAAAACATAAAGATCACGGCATCTGGTCACCACTTCATGGGCGATAGAGGGGGAAAAAAATAGAAACAGTAATATATTGTATTATCTTGGCTCCAAAATCACTGTGGATTGTGACTGAGTGAGTGAGTGAAGTCGCTCAGTCATGTCCAACCCTTTGCGACCCCGTGGACTACGAGGGTCCTCCGACCATGGGATTCTCCAGGCAAGAATACTGGAGTGGGTTACCATTTCCTTCTCCAGGGGATCTTCCCGACCCAGGGATCGAACCCAGATCTCCCACATTGGAGGCAGACGCTTTACTGCTGCCATTAAATTGAAAGATGTTTGCTCCTTGGAAGAAAAACTATGACAAACTTAGAGAGCATATTAAAAAGTAGAGACATTATTTAACCAACAAATTTCTGTATAGTCAAATCTATGATTTTTCCAGTAGTCATATATAGATGTGAGAATTTGACCATAAAAAAGGCTGAGCACTGAAAAATTGAATCTTTTGAACTGTGGTCTTGGAGAAGACTCTTGAGAGTCCCTTGGACTGCAAAGAGATCCAACTTGTTAATCCTAAAGGAAATCAATCCTGAGTATTCATCCAAAGAACTGATACTAAAGCTAAAGCTCCAGTACTTTTCCCACCTGATGTGAGGAGCCAACTCACTGGAAAAGACTCTGATGCTGGAAAAAACTAAAGGCAAAAGGATAAGGAGATAGCAGAGGATGAGAACACTGGATAGCACCATCAACTCAATAAGCATGAATTTGAGCATACTCCAAGAAATTGTGGACGATAGAAGAGACTGGCATGCTGCAGTCCATGGGGGTCACAAAAAGTCAGACATGACAGTGACTGAACATATCCTTGCTATGTGAATTTAATTTATTATAATTTAATTTATTATCATTATTTAAGGTATTTTAAATTGAGCTATTTGTTGTTTAGTGCCAAGAATTCTAACTCAATCATGGGACACAACTTTTCACTTATAAAATTGATTAATTCAAAGCAAGTTTAAATATATATTGATATCTGTCCATAGTCTCTTCAATTTGTAAGGTAGTGGATGCTAAAAAAAAAGAAAAAAGAAAAGATTAAAACACAAAAGAAATGTCTCCATCAAAGAGCTTGTACACAAGGAAAGGGGAAACACAATTAAACAAAAATAAGATGTCATCTCCCTGTGGCAGGGTTCATCAATGAGAAGACACAGTCCATAGAAGAAATGATGCCTGAGCTGATCACCATAAAATGAGAAGGTTTTTTTTTTTTTTTTTTAAGGAAATTAAAGTGAAAGTCACTCAGTCCTGTCTAATTCTTTACAACCCCATGGAATGCAGCCAGCCAGGTTCCTCTGTCTGTGTAATTCTCCGGCCAGAGTACTAGAGTGGGTAGCCAGTCCCTTCTCCACGGGATCTTCCCAACACAGGGATTGAAACCAGGTATCCCACATTGCAGGTGGATTCTTTACTGGCTGAGATACTAGGAAAGACCAAGGAAGAGCAAAATAGGCAAGTGGGAAAGCATGAGGGGGACATTATAGACAAAGGGAAATTGTATATAAAGGCTTTGGTATATAAATGAGTATATTCTTTTTAGAGAACCACTAGTTTCCACTTTTTATTTAACTCAGGATGTGGAAGGTGATATGGAAGGAAAGTGTTGGAGTAATATGGGGAAGAGCAGAAAATTAAGACTGACTGGTGATTTGTAAATATTAAGTTTCAGCATCTCATGGAATGATTGCTTAAAGTATTGCTCATCCTTCACTCTTTTTTATTTTTTGAAACAGACATCAGCTACCTCTCTAGGTATTATACTTTCAATGAAACTCATTCTAAACAGGAACTATTATTCATCAAAAATAATATCACAATCACCATTACAGTTGTTTTTAATTGTCTTGGTGAATTATTAATAAAATCACACTAAATCAATTTTATAGTATATTTATTTTACATTATATAGTGAGGTTTCAGTTTTAAAAAGGTCTATAGATATATAAGGTAGGTCAAAATGAATGAAGTATAAATTGTTATATGCTTATTTAATTGATTTAACATGGACTCAGTATATTCTGCAGTATCAGATTCACTCAGCTGTTTTTCTAACTAGTTTGCTAACAGACTGATTTCAATCTATTTCTTTTGAAATTACTTTTATTTTCCCCAAGTTAGTGTGTAGACACACCTGCTGTTCTCTGGGAACAAATATTTTTAATAATATTATTAACCTATTAGTGATTTTCCGTTCATTTTCTTTAGTTAATTTTTTTTCAGGAATTTGGAAAACTTTGTTATATTTGTTAATGATTTATATAATAAAAATACACTTTTTTAAATTGTCAGCTATTCTACATGAATTATATGAAATTGCAAACAAGTACTGATGTAAAACATTATGTTCACAAATAATCGTGACCACAAAGTATATATTAATATACAGTGTTTGAAATATGGGGTTCCCAAGTAGTGCAATGGCTAAGAATCTGCCTGTTTATGCAGGAGATGTGAGTTAAACCCCTTGATGGGAAGAACCTCTGGAGTAGGAAATGGCTCTCCACTCCAGCATTCTTCTACCAGCTGAGCCATCAGGGAAGCCCAAGAATACTGGAGTGGGTAGCCTATCCCTTCTCCAGCAGATTTTCCCAACCCAGGATTGAGGTTGCAAAGAATCAAACACAACTGAGCAACTAAGTGCACAAACACACACACGCACACACACACACACACAACTTGAAATATAAACCAAGTCATCATGTAAATCAAAGAAAGGAGACATTTAAGGTATAGCTGCATGCTTATTTTAAATTAATTATGATATTCTTTTTAAGAAGGTGTATGTAACCTGAAAGAATATGGAAAATATTACTATTAACTCAGTTTGCAATATCAAATAATACTATTTCATGGTGGAAATTGTATGTGACTGATGCTTTATATTTTATCTGTATTTGTACATAAATTCTGAGGTATATCAATAGAAAATAAAATTTGTATATTAATATAGTGTGAATATTCATATTAGAAAGTCAAAACCAGAAAAGTTTTCTCACCAGCAAATTAAAAAAAGTAATTTATATATATATATTCTTTAAATTCCAGATTATTGATGATGAAGACTGAATTGTGAAGAGCATAATTAGTTCCTGTTTACAACATACTCAATGTGTATCAAGTAGTATAAGCAACAAATGATGCATACAGTTTTTCAAATATAAGACAAAGTTCAAAAAGATCATGAGTAATATTTACTCCTAAAAACTGCTTGATGATAAAGCAGAAGGCAACATTGCACACAGATTAAAACAAATAAAAGCCAAAGTGTTTCTGTTGCTATTCAGTTACTCAGTCATGTACTACTCTTTGTAAACCCATGGACTGCAGCACTACAGGCTTCCCTGTCCTTCACCATCTCCTGGAGCTTGCCCAAACTCATATCCATTGAGTCGGTGATGCCACCCAACCATCTTTTTCTCTGTCGTCCCTTTTTCCTCCTGCCTTCAATCTTTCACAGCATCAAGGGTGTTTTCTAATGAGTTGGCTCCTCCAATCATGTGGGTGAAAGATGGGAGCCTCAGCTTTAGTATCAATCCTACCAATGAATATTCAGGGTTGATTTATTTTAGGAATGATTGGTTTGATTTCCTTGCAGTCCAAGGGACTCTCAAGAGTCTTCTCCAATATCACAGTTCAAAAACATTAATTCTTCAGTGCTCAGCCTTCTTTATGGTCCAATTCTCATACCCATATGTGACTACTGGAAAAAACATAGTTTTGATTATACAGAAATTGTTGGTTAAATAATGTCTCTGCATTTTAATATGCTGTCTAGCTTAGTCATAGCTTTTCTTCCAAGGAGCAAGGGTCTTTCAGTTTCATGTCTGCAGTAACCATCTGCAGTGATTTTGGAGCCTAAGAAAATAAAGTATTTTTATGTTATCTATATAAGAATTATCCTAGTTGAAATTGAAGATTTTTAAATTGTGTAATGATAGAAAGATGTAACATTTTTTATATTCCCCCCTCCAATTTTTTTAAAAATTTATTAATTGACACTTGCAGATGTGTTAATCTCCTTTGCTCTGAATTGAAATCTCTGGGCTATCTTTTAATAGTGATTTTTGCCTCCCATGGACAGAGGAGCTTGGTGGCTACAATCCACGGGTTGCAAAGAGTTGGACACGACTGAGTGACTTCACTTTCACTTTCACTTTAGGTTTGGCACAAAATTTGCATTTTAAAAATCTACTTCATAGAAGAGGAGCATGTCTACATGCTTCGGAGAAGAAGAAAAAGAGCCCCACACTCTGCTGTGGCTCAAACAATAGACAAATGTCCAGTTAATATCTGAGATTTAACTGAAAATATGTAATTGCTTAATTTCATCTTTTAATCTCCAGAGATAGAAACAACCTACCCTTATTTTACTGGGTCCTATAATTCTGAATTCAGCCCCGTATTAGAACACAACTAAGTGTGTTCTAAAATGGGGCTTCCCTTGTGGCTCAGCTGGTAAATAATCTGCCTGTACTGCTGGAGACCTGGGTTCGATCCTAGGGTTGGGAAGACCCCTAGAGAAGGCAAAGGCTACCCACTCCAGTATTCTGGCCTAGATAATTCCGTGGACATCCATGGAGTTGCAGAGTGAGTAACTTTCACTTTTCCTTTCAAATGACACAATAGACAACACTGTTTCATGAACTTGTTAAGGATAAAATACATATGTTTATTAGTTAGAAGAAGAAAAGGGAGAGAAGAACTAGCTATTTTAGCCATAATTCTTTGTACTGCCCTTTATCTGCTTCCCTTCACAACAAATTTTCATCAAGACTCTTCTCTTTGTTCTGAGAAAATTCTTGATCACCTATCACAAGTCGTCTCCTACTCCAATAGCACTTTGTACAGATATCTATTATTTTATTCACAATGGTATCAAGTTTTATTTTGCTCTTTTTGCTTTTTTCTCCCCTCCTCCTCCCCATATGATGAGATTTCAGAGGCAGCAATTATGACCTGGTAATGAGTGTATGATTAGCATGCCATAAAATGTCATATAGTACATGTTGGGTAACTATGTAAAATGAATTGAACATCTGAGTGTCTGCCACAAGTCTTAAGGCTCAGAAGCATCTTCTCTTGCAAAGGAACTCCCATTCATTCCTGTGGGATCATTTATCTCTTCTCATATTTGAATATTGGGGATTACTCTAATATTTTGGAAAATATGAGTTCCTAAAATAAAAGTAGCTGCAAAATGCAATCTAGAATTTAGATTCCCTTCTTTCTTTCTAGGAAGTCAGAGTACTATTGAGAGACTTCCATCCATTTCTCCTCCTTTCATTCTTGGATGGCCATCACCAACTATGACCCCAAAGAGCCACTGAGTATATCTACACTCTGAGAGCTTATAGGAAGTTATAAGTTTAAGGAAGTACACTGGGCTGGAAATCAGAAATCATCTGGATTGTGCTGTAACTCTTGTGTATATCAGTTCATAAGATCTTCAGGACAACCTTCCACACACATGGAATTGTAATCCCACATATTCACATTTCTCTTATTTCCTCATTTGTATAATTTTATATTATGAGTCAAAGTGTTTGCTGTTAGTATGGTTTCTAATATTCTCACTTCAGAAATCAGTAAATTAATCCTGGTGAGGTCACAGTACATGAATTGTAAAGCAAATATGTGGTAGATGATTTGAATTGGTCCTGTTTATATAGCCAGTGCTTATGTTACTGCCTAAGATACCTAATCCGTAAGCTTGAACATATGAAAGAAATTCTGCTCTATAAAAAGAAGGAGGATTCGTTTATTTTGAAGGCACTGTTTTTCAAATTTTACAGAAAATGGATTGCCTTAGGATCTTATTAAAACATAATTCTTATTCACTAGGTCTGGGGTACACACAACACCTGAGGTTCTGTGTTTCTTGAAGATTTACAGGTGATGTTAAAACATATGGTCCATAGACCAAATTTCCTTTAGGAAGATATGTTTTTCTAAGAATTCTTGATTCCAGGAATAAAATTATTTCCTACCTAATGATCCTCCAAGTCATATTCAGTTCAGTTCAGTTCAGTCGCTCAGTCATGTCCGACTCTTTGTGACCCCATGAATCTCAGCACGCCAGGCCTCCCTGTCCATCACCAACTCCCGGAGTTCACTCAGACTCACGTCCATCGAGTCAATGATGCCATCCAGCCATCTCATCCTCTGTTGTCCCCTTCTCCTCCTGCCCCCAATCCCTCCCAGCATCAAAGTCTTTTCCAATGAGTCAACTCTTCGCATGAGGTGGCCAATGTACTGGAGTTTCAGCTTTAGCATCATTCCTTCCAAACAAATCCCAGGGCTGATCTCCTTTAGAATGGACTGTTTGAATCTCCTTGCAGTCCAAGGGACTCTCAAGAGTCTTCTCTAACACTACAGTTCAAAAGCATCAATTCTTTGGTGCTCAGCCTTCTTCACAGTCCAACTCTCACATCCATACATGACCACAGGAAAAACCATAGCCTAGACTAGATGGACCTTAGTCGGCAAAGTAATGTCTCTGCTTTTGAATATGCTACATAGGTTGGTCATAACTTTTCTTCCAAAGAGTAAGCATCTTTTAATTTCATGGCTGCAGTCACCATCTGCAGTGATTTTGTAGCCCCCCAAAATAAAGTCTGACACTGTTTCTACTGTTTCCCCATCTATTTCCCATGAAGTGATGGGATATTAGATATACTCTAATCCTAAAACAAACAAACAAAAGCAAACAGAAGAGTAAATTAAATCAGAAAGCATCACAATGTGATTGTTGTATTGATGAGCAGTTTTGCATCCTTAACAGCAACTGCTAATCAGGTGATGAGCTTTCATGCATGTTTCACAGTTCTCTGAATGAAATTCAAAGACCATATTTCTGATGCACCACTGGGGATGACTTTCCATCCATACTTAGTATTTCTCTGCTTTGCAATATTTATCCAGCTGCCAGGAACCTCTAGAATCTTTAAAGACAGGCACACATAACTTGTCTTCCAAGGACTGATGATAACAGGCAATTGAGCTAATGCTATATAACAGAACACAGTATAACAGTATAAACATGCCTTTCTAATTCACATCTGGGTTCATTTGGTTTTGGGGTACTTGCTGACACCCTGGACACATAATGATAGCTACTTTTGCACATTTTCTGGAAAATTTAAGCTTCATGTGCTTTTCCCCATTTAAAAAAATCAGTGATACCTATAAACAGAAAAGGAAAAATGGCATATAAAAATGAGAGTTGAAAAGAAGAATTGTGTTGATATCACAAACTACTGGGCCAAATTCTCTGCTACAACTATGTTAGAGTGGCCATTGTAGTCAGGGTTGTAATTAAACACAAACTACTCTGAAAATCATGATTTGAATTTAAATTATTTAATGTTATCAAGATGATTGCTTTAATTCAATGTTTTAAATTTTGCATTAGATATTACTATAGCAAGGCTTCATGGAAATAACATAAGAGGAAATGTTGATGCTGAAGCTATAAAATGCCCCATTGGATTTTTTCCTTTCCTGCATATATTCTTGGTATGCATTGGATAAAGCATGAAATTGCTTCTTTGTGCATCATGATCAGTAACCTCACTGTTCTTGAAAGGCATCATGTTTGTAAATGTGGTATTTTTCAAAATATCAGCAATTTTAAAATGCTGCTATTCAAATTCATCTTTCTATTTTTATCATGTTTCTCTTACACAAGAGAAAATACTAATGGATGTCTTTTTATTTCTCTCTTATATGAAAGACCAAGTAAATTATTACAGTTTACATAAATATTGTGTGAAAGTTTTTGTGTGAAAGTTTACATGCAAATTGTGTGAAAATACATTTCTCAGGTACTGCCTTTTCAATGTTGGAACATCTCAAGAGAGAATGAAAGGAATCAGTGCACATTCTTTTCTCCTCTACATCTTTAGTCATCCAAGGTAGTACTTTCCTCAGATGAAAATCAGAGTCAGTATGTTATGTGGGAAGTGGGAGGCTGGGAGTTGAGAGAAGCCAATGAGAAGCAAAACAGAAGACAGTGAGAATGTGCTCCAGTTGCTAATGTATCATTGACATGAATTTTTTAAAAAATCCACTAACTAATAGTAAAAATTTGATGAGCTCATTTTACTATTCTTTCCTGATGTGCCTATCTGGCTTATTCTGTTTAGAGAGCTTTCTTTTCCTCTGCTGTAAGAAAGTACTATAGCCAAGGGAAAATTATATGGGATCCACAACTTTTCTTTTCAAATGTATTATATAAAAGACATATTCCCAAGGACTGACTCCTCAAATGGATTTTTAAAATGTGATTAGGAAATAAAAACTTCCTTGTGTACTGTATTTATCCCCAATTTTATTGGGATAGCCATCACTTTTTAGAGAACAACAAAGTATATGATAAATACAGAGAGTCATTTGAAAAAATGTATCACAAGTTACATTGCATACAAAGATGAGCACAATAAAGGACAGAAACAGTATGGAACTAATAGAAGCAGAAGATATTAAGTAGAGGTGGCAAGAAAGCACAGAACTATACCCAAAATATCTTAGTGTCCCACATAACCATGATGGTGTGATCACTCACCTAAAGCCACACATCCTGGAGTGAGAAGTCAACTGGGGCTTAGGAAACATCACTATGAACAAAGCTAGTGGTGGTAATTAAATTACAGCTGAGCTATTTCAAATCCCAAAAAGTGATGCTGTGAAAGTGCTGCACTCAATATGATAGCAAATTTGGAAAACTCAGCAGTGGCCATAGGACTGGAAAAGGTCAGTTTTCATTCCAATCCCAAAGAATGGCAATGCCAAAGAATGTTCAAAGTACCACACAATTGCACTCATCTCACACACTAGCAAAGTAATGCTCAAAATTGTCCAAGCTAGGCTTCAACAGTACATGAACCAAAATCTTCCAGATGTTCCAGTTGGATTTAGAAAAGATGGAGGAAGCAGAAATCAAATTGCCAACATCCATTGGATCATAGAAAAAGCAAGGGAATTCCAGAAAAAAATATTTACTTCTGCTTCATTGACTATGCCAAAGCCTTTGACTGTGTGGATCACAAAAAACTGGAAAATTATTCAAGAAATCTGAATGCCAGACCACCTTATCTGTCTCCTGAGAAATATGTATGCAGGTTAAGAGGCAGCAGTTAGAAGCAAACATGGAACAACAGACTAACTCCAAATTGGGAAAGAAATACATCAAAGCTGTATATTGTCACCCTGTTTGTTTAACTTATATGCAGAGTACATCATGTGAAATGCCTGGCTGGGTTAGGCACAAGCTAGAATCAAGATTGTTGCGAGAAAGATCAATAACCTTAGATATGCAGATGACACCATCCTTATGGCAGAAAGCGAAGAGGAACTAAAGAGTCTCTTGGTGAAAGTGAAAGAGAATAGTGAAAAAGTTGGCTTAAAACTCAGCATTCAGAAAATTAAGATCATGGCATCTGGTCCCATCACTTCACAGAAAATAAATGGGGAAACAATGGAAACAGTGACAGATTTTATTTTCCTGGGCTCCAAAATCACTGCTGATGGTGACTGCAGCAATGAAATTAAAAGGTGCTTGCTCCTTGGAAGAAAAACTCTGACCAACTTCAGTTCAATTCAGTTCAGTTGTTCAGTCATGTCCGACTCTCTGCGACTCCATGAATCGCAACATACCAGGCCTCCGTGTCCATCACTAACTCCCGAAGTTACTCAAACTCATGTCCATTGAGTCAGTGATGCCATCCAGCCATCTCATCCTCGGTCACCCCCTTCTCCTCCTGCCCCCAATCCCTCCCAGCATCAGAGTATTTTCCAATGAGTCAACTCTTCGCATGAGGTGGCCAAAGTATTAGAGTTTCAGCTTTAGCATCAGTCCTTCCAATGAACACCCAGGACTGATCTCGTTTAGAATACACTGGTTGGATCTCCTTGAAGTCCAAGGGACTCCCACGAGTCTTCTCCAACACCACAGTTCAAAAGCATCAGTTCTTCGGTGCTCAGCTTTCTTCACAGTTCAACTCTCACATCCATACATGACCACTGGAAAAAACTTAAGCAGCATATTGAAAAGTGGAGACTTCCTTTACCAACAAAGGTCCATTTAGTCAAAGCTATGGTTTTTTCAATAGTCATGTACAGATGTGAGAGTTCGACTGTAAAGAAAGCTGAGTACCAAATAAATGATGCTTTGAACTGTGTTGTTGGAAAAGACCCTTGAGAGTCCCTTGGACTGCAAGGAGATCAAACTATTCAATCCTAAAAGAAATCAATCCTGAATATTCATTGGAAGGACAGATACTGAAGTTGAGGCTCCAATATTTCAGCCGCATGATGCAAATAACTAACTCTTTAGAAAGGTCCTGATGCTTGGAAATATAGAAGGCAGAAGAAGGAAATGACAGACGATGAGATGTTTGGGTGGCATCACTGACTCAATGGACATGAGTTTAAGTAAACTCTGGGGGTTGTTGATGGACAGGGAAGACTGGCATGCTGCAGTTTATGGGGTCCCAAAGAGTCAGAGATGAGTGAACAACTGAACTGAACTGATCTTAAGTTAGAAGACAAATGTGCCAGAAGTTAAGAATTTAAGATATTTTTAGAAATAGAGTTTTTAATTTCCAACATGCATTTTCTAATAATAAATGGATATTACAAAGAAATTATTAATAAAAATGATGAGAAACAAATATTTCTTTTCTCTTTCTCTTGGATTTATGAACCCTAAATTTAACAAAATACAGACTCACGGCAGTGCCTTTAATACTTAATTAAAACAAATTGGAATATAATTACAAAGAGAGTTGAAGAATATCATTGTCAAATCTATATTCTGAATTATTTTGGCATCATGCCTAAGATTTTTGTGTTCTTATATATGGTTAAAAACGTTTTCCATATGAGTGTATGTGCTAGATTTTACTACAAATATTTAATCACAGTATATAAACTATTAAATATATATCAGTTAAATGAAATCTAATCCAGAATTTTCCAAGACTCTTGAAGCACAATACTAGAATTTAAGAGTTCCATAGAAAATGAACGTTATAGTGGGCTTAGTTGTAGTCCAAAGCTTTCTATTGCTTCCTCCAACTAATGGGAACAACAAATAATTTGTGTTATATGGATTGGGCACAAAGATATATAGATCAAGGTGAGTGACTTTAGGAACATCAGGTTCTGCTTTAACCTCCATTTTGCTATCTATAGCCATCAAAAAATTCTTAATGCAGCTCTTTCTTATAAAAAGAGAATGATCCTTTGAAATCATACTGAGAGAAAGAAATGTTAGTCCTGCTAAAATACTATCCCAGGGGGCTCACAAGTAAAGAATCCAACTGCCAAAGCAGGAGATACAGAAGATACAGGGGTTCAATTCCTATGTCAGAAAGATCCCCTGGAGGGGTAAATGGCAACCCACTCCAGTATTGTTGCCTATAAAATCTCATGGACAAGGAGCCTGGTGGGTAACAACTCGCGGACTTGCAAAGAGTCAGACATGACTGGGCAACTGAGCGCAGAATACTGGAATGAGTTAAATCATTCTAAAATGTGAATTATTGGAATCAATCTTCCTAAGAATCCAAAAGACTTCTACTTCAAAACTATACCTGTGGTGGATTCATGTCAATGTATGGCAAAACCAATACAGTATTGTAAATTAAAAAAAAATAATAAAATTTAAAAAAAAAAAACTATAAGATGGTGGTGATCGTGCACCTTGATCTATATGCACTTGCTCTTGGATTGGAACACTCAATATTATTAAAATGTCTGCACTATCCAAGGCAATCTATGGATTGATTGCAACTTCTATCAAATTTCAATTAAATTTTTCACAGAACTAGAACAAAAAGTTAAAATTTGTATGGAAACAAGTGGACCCCCCAAAATGAAGAATTTAAATTGATGCAGACAATATAGAGAACAGTCTAGAGGTTACTAAAATTATTTAAATAGATTTATCATGTGATCCAGTGATCTCACCCCTGGACAGAGATCTTATATCCAGAGGAAATTATAATTCAAAAAGATACAAGCATCCTAAATCCAATGTAGCACTATTTACAATTTCCAAGACATGGAGGCAACCTAAATGTCCACAGATGATGGAGGAGGATGTGATATATTAAAAAAAAAAAAAAGCAATAATGCCATTTGCAGCAACACGGATGGACCTAGAGATTATAATACTAGAGTTAAGTCAGACAGAGAAAGACAGTTATCATATGATACAACTTAATGTGGGATCTTTTCATACTGTTCATGGGGTTCTCAAGGTAAGACTATTGAAGTGGTTTACCACTCCCTTCTCGATCACCAACTCAATGGACATGAATT
This sequence comes from Oryx dammah, assembly GCF_014754425.2. Taxonomy (NCBI): domain Eukaryota; kingdom Metazoa; phylum Chordata; class Mammalia; order Artiodactyla; family Bovidae; genus Oryx; species Oryx dammah. The sequence continues at coordinate 59,603,307 of NW_024070192.1, read as the reverse complement.
TGAATAAGCTCTGGAAGTTGGTGATGGACAGGGAAGCCTGGTGTGCTGCAGTCCATGGGGTTGCAAAGAGTCAGGCGACCTGACTGATGTGGGATCTAAAAAAAAAAAAAAGATACAAGTGAAATTATTTACAAAACATAAATAGATTTACAGACATAGAAAACAAATACATAGGTACCTGAGGGGGAAAGGGAGGTTAAGAATAATCTAAGAAGTTAGGATTAACATATACACACAACTAAATATGATATAGATAACTATTGAAATACATGGGAAAAGAATCGAAAAAGAGTGAATATATGCATATGTGTAACTAAACCACTAAACAGGGGCTATATTTGTTCTCTGTTTTGGTTTGTTTTCTTGTCCTGATTTTATTATTTCTCTACTTTTTTTTTTCTTACTTTTTCTTTTATAATGTTATATTTTATTTATTTATTTATTATTTTACTTTACAATTCTGTATTGGTTTTGCCATACATTGACATGAATCCACCACGGGTGTACATGTGTTTCCAAATATGAACCCCCGTCCCACCCCCCTCCAGAGTGAAGTAAGCCAGAAAGAAAAACACCAATATAATGTTTTATTTTTAAAGAAATCCATTTATTCTCTCCCTGTTACTACAACATCTATTTCTGCTTTATTGACTATGACAAAGCTTTTGACAGTGTGGATCACAATAAACTGTGGAAAATTCTTCAAGAGATGGGAATTCCAGACCACCTGACCTGCCTCTTGAGAAATCTGTATGCAGGTCAGGAAGCAACAGTTAGAACTGGACATGGAACAACAGACTGGTTCCAAATAGCAAAAGGAGTACGTCAAGGCTGTGTATTGTCACCCTGCTCATTTAATTTATATGCAGAGTACATCATGAGAAACGCTGAACTGGGAGAAACACAAGCTGGAATCAAGATTGCCAGGATAAATATCAATAACCTCAGATATGCAGATGACACCACCCTTATGGCAGAAAGTGAAGAGGAACTAAAAAGCCTCTTGATGAAAGTGAAAGAGGAGAGTGAAAAAGTTGGCTTAAAGCTCAACATTCAGAAAACGAAGATCATGGCATCTGGTCCCATCACTTCATGGGAAATAGATGGGGAAACAGTAGAAACAGTGTCAGACTTAATTTTTTGGGGCTCCAAAATCACTGCAGATGGTGACTGCAGCCATGAAATGAAAAGACGCTTACTCCTTGGAAGAAAAGTTATGACCAACCTATATAGCATATTGAAAAGCAGAGACATTACTTTGCCGACAAAGCTCTAGTCAAGGCTATGGTTTTTCCTGTGGTCATGTATGGATGTGAGATTTGGACTGTGAAGAAGGCTGAGCTCCAAAGAATTGATGCATTTGAACTGTGGTGTTGGAGAAGACTCCTGAGAGTCCCTTGGACTGCAAGGAGATCCAACCAGTCCATTCTAAAGGAGATCAGCCCTGGGATTTCTTTGGAAGGAATGATGCTAAAGCTGAAACTCCAGTACTTTGGCCACCTCATGTGAAGAGTTGACTCATTGGACAAGACTCTGATGCTGGGAGGGATTGGGGGCAAGAGGAGAAGGGGATGACAGAGGATGAGATGGCTGGATGGCATCACTGACTCAGTGGACGTGAGTTTGAATGAACTCCGGATTTGGTGATGGACAGGGAGGCCTGGCGTGCTGCGATTCATGAGGTCGCAAAGAGTCGGACACGACTGAGCGAATGAACTGAACTGAACTGATCTGATTACTACAACATTTTTTGTAATATTGTATTTGTTCCCATGTTTTTGGTTTTGCATTTTTGCTATCCTAGATTTTAGAGTGTGCTTTCTTTCTTTCTTTCTTTCTTTTTTTTTTTTTTTTTAGTGGTTTGATTGCTCTCTTATTTTTTGGTTCCTTTTTATTCTTTCCTTTTTTTTTTCTTTTTGTGAATGTGCCCACCATTAGTGGATAAAAGATCAAAACAGACTTCTCCAAAGAAGACATACAGATGGGCAACAACACATCAAGAGTTGCTTAATATCACTCATTAGTAGAGAAACACAAATCACAAATGCAATGAGGTATCACCTCATACCAGTCAGAATGGCCATCATCAAAAAATCAGCAAGCAACAAATGCTGGAGTGGATGTGGACAAAATTAAACCTTCCTGCACTGTTGTTGGGATGGTAATCTTATATGGTTATTATGGAAAACAGTATGGAGATTCCTTATAAAACTAGGAGTGGATTTAATATATAACCCTGCAATCCCACTACTCAGCATATACCCTGAGAAAAATAAAATTATAAAAGTCACATGTACCCTAATGTTCATTACACCATTATTTATAATAGTCAGGACATGAAAACAACCTAGATGTCCACTGACAGATTAACAGATAAAGATTCTGGTACATGGATACCATGGGATATTACTCTGCCATAGAAAGGAATGAATTTGAGTCAGTTATAGTGAGGTAGATGAAACTAGAACTTCTTTTACATAGTGAGATGAGTCAAAAGAGGAAAGCAAGTATCACATAATATTGCACATGTACAGAATTTATAAAAGTGTTACTGAAGAGTCCAGTACAGGACAGAATTATAGACAGTGGGTGACAGTGAGAGTAGGGTGAATTGAGAAAGTAGCATCAACATATATACACTATCATGTGTAAAATAGTAGCTAGTGATAAGTTGCTGTAAAAAACAGGAGCCCAGCCTTGCACACTCTGATGACAAAGAAGGGTGGGATGGACAGAGGGCAGGTAGGGTAAAGAGGGAGGTCATGTATGTATAATTATGGTTGAACTGCGTTGTTGCATGTCAGAAACTAGCACAGCATTATAAAGAAATTTTCATGTTGATGTATGGCAAAACCAATACAATATTATAAAGTAATTAGCATCCAATTAAAATAAATAAATTTAAAAAAAAGAAAAAATAAAAACCTACAGAAAATTCATGGTGCTAATGAAAAAAAGAGAAAAAAAAAAGAAATTTTCCTCCAATTGAAGAATCTAAGAAAGAAAAAAAAAAATGTAAAAGAGAGGGAGAGAAACAGCAGCACAATAATAGTGGGGGACTTCACACCCAACTCACACAAATGGACACATTATCCAGATAGAAATGACACATTAGACCAGATGAACCTGACATAGAACATTCGATCCAAAAACAGCAGAATACACTTTTTTCTCAACTGCACACCAAACATTCTCCAAAATAGATCACATCTTGAGTGATTAAGTAAGCTTGAGAAATTTAAGAAAACTGAAATTGTATTAAGCATTTCATTATGACAAAAATGCTATGTGATCAGATATGAATTATAGAAAACAAAAACAAAAATACATGGAGGTTAGTCAATGCACATCTAAATAACGAAAGTCACTGAAGAAAAAAGAGGAATTAATAATATCTAGAAACAAATGTTAACAAAAACACAGCATCCACAAACCTATATAGGATGCAGCAAAAACAGTGCTAAGAGGGAATTTTATATCAGTAAAAGCCTACCTTAGAAACAAGACAAAAATCAAGTAAACAAAAAACAAAATTAGTAGAAGGAAAGAAATCATAAAGATCATAACAGAAATAAATAAAAAAGAAAAAAAAGTGTAAACAAAATTGCCAAACCATTAGCCAGACTCATCAAGAAAAAGGGAGAAGACACAAATCAATAAAATTATAAATGAAAACTGATAAGTTAAAACAGACAACACAGAAATGTAAAGGATCATAAGAGACTTCTATGAGCAACAATGTGAAGATAAAATGGACAACCTGGAACAATGGACAAATTCTCAGAAAGTACAACTTTCTAAGACCAAACAAGAAAGGCATAACAAGTATTAACAATCTAGTCACAAGCACTGAAATCAAAATTGTGATAAAAAAATCTTTCAACAAACAAAATTCCAGGGGCAAATGGCTTCACGGGTGGATTCTATAAAATGTTTAGAGAAGAGCTAACACTTATATTGCTCAAACCCTTGCAAAAAATAGCTAAGAGATGAAAACACCCAAATTCATCCTATGAGGACATCACTCTGATACCAAAACCATATAAAGATATCACACACACACACACAAAGAAAATTGAAGGCCAATATCACTGATGAACAAAGATGCAAAAATCCTCAACAAAATTCTAGCAAACAGAATTCAACAACACGTTAAAAGGATCATACACTGTGATCAACTAGGGTTTATCCCAGAGATGCAAGGATTTTATAATATATGGAAATCAATCAACATGATACACCATCTTAACAAATTGAAAGATAAAAACCATGTGATCATCTCAGTAGATGTAGAAAATAATTTTAACACCCATTTATATCAAAAGCTCTCAAGAAAATGGACAGAGAAGGAATTTACTTAAATAATGAAGGCCCTATATGAAAAAAAAAAAAAAACAGTAAACATTCTCAGTGTGTAAATCTAAAAGCAGTTTCTCTAAGGTCAGGAACAAGACAAGGGTGCCCAGACTCGCCGCTATTATTTAATATAGTTTTGAAGTCATAGCCATGGTTATGAGAGAAGAAAAACAAATAAAAGGAACCCAGATTGGAAAACACAGATAAAACTCTTACTGTTTGCAGATGACAGATATGAAACATAGAAAACTCTAAAGATGCCACCAGAAGAGTACTAGAGCTAATCAATGAATTCAATAAAGTCACTGGATACAAATTTAATACACAGAAATGTCTGGCATTCCTATCTACTAACAATGAAAAATTAGAAAGAAAAATTAAGGGAAAAATCCCGTTCACGTTTGCAACAAAAATAACTAAATACCTAGGAATAAACCTGCTTAAAAAGGCAAAATACCTATATGTAGAATACTATAAGACACTGTCGAAAGAAATTAAAGAAAAAAAAAATCAGGCGAGATATATTATGTTCTTGAATTGGAAGAGTCAATATTTTGAAAATGAGTATACTACCCAAAGCAAGGGCTTCCCTAGTGGCTCAGCTGGTAAAGAATCTGCCTGCAAGGCAGGAGACTGTGTATGACACTAGAGATGTGGGTTTGATCCCTGGGTCAAGAAGATCTCCTAGAGAAAGAAATGGCTGTCCACTCCAATATTCTTGCCTGGCAAATACCATGGACAGAGGAGTCTAGGGTGTATAGTCCATGGGGATGCAAGAGTCAGACATGAGTGAGCTACTAAATCACCACAATCACACAAAGCAAACTACAACGAGTGAACAAGTATAGCAATGAGCAAACAGAGGCTCCTGTCTTGATTGATCTGTTCATTCCTTCATTCCCTCTGCCAACTCCTTCTCCATACAATGCACTTCACCTGTAATCCCTGCCACAGAAAAATTACTACGTACATAATGATTTTCAGGCATGAAAGCATCTAATTCTCACAGCATTCCAGAGTCGTTATGGCAATGGCATAATTTATAAAAAGGAAAATTAGCAAAGCTCCCACTCCAGTACTTTTGTCTGGGAAATCCCATGATCGGAGGAGCCTGGTAGGCTACCGTCCATGGGGTCGCTGAGAGTCGGACACAACTGTGACTTCGCTTTCACTTTTCACTTTCATGCACTGGAGAAGGAAATTGCAACCCACTCCAGTGTTCTTGCCTGGAGAATCTCAGGGACAGAGGAGCCTGGCGGGCTTCCGTCTGTGGGGTCAAACAGAGTCGGACACAACTGATGCAACTTAGCAGCAGCAGTAGCAGCAGCAGCAAAGCTCTGTGCTTATCATCAGAAGCAAAGCATAGGTTCACAGCACATAGCAGAGATCTCTTGAATTCGTTTTTTAAATTGTTTGTAGATTTTAAATCTCTTCACCTAAAGATTTCAAAGTTGTGTGACTTGAAGCTTTACATTAAAGCACAATTGCAACAAATCAGGTTTATTTGGGAAAAGCTGAAATTCTGTGCGTAAGAATAAACAATAGCTCTTTTCCCTCTTTTCATTCTGAATGCACATGATACACAAAGGGGAAAAAGTCTGGGTTTATTTAAAATTGGTTTTAGTGCTTGCATGCCTTGTATTTAAGACATTAAAATAAGGAAACTAGATAGATGCCTGACAGCCAAGGCAATTACTTCTACCCATTACACATCAAGACCAAACTATTTTACGTCTTCAAGCAGTTTTTCCTTAATTGTTTCGTACTTTACACAGTCAAATTAAATCCAAATAGTCACATTTTTGTTTTATTGGCAATGTATGGTTAGAATTATGTTGTTGATAATCTTTTCAGAAAACTTACAATTCATTATTGCTTTTTTCCCCTTCTTTCATTTGTAATTTTGTCACAGGGTCTTACCTAAATTAAAGTGTGCTTTATTCTACAGAGTTTTATATATATATATATATATATATATATGGACTACCCCTGTGGCTCTAGTGATAAAGAACCTGGTTTCTAATGCAGAAGATGTAAGAGACTTGGGTTTGATTCTTAGGCCGGGAAAATATCCTGGAGGAGGGCATGGCAACCCACTCCAGTATTCTTGCCTGGAAAATCTCATAGACAGAGGAGCCTGGCGGGCTACAGTCCCTAGGGTTGCACAGTTCAGTTCAGTCGCTCAGTCGTGTCCGACTCTGCAACCCCATGAATCGCAGCATGCCAGGCCTCCCTGTCCATCACCAACTCCCGGAGTTCACTCAGACTCACATCCATCCAGCCATCTCATCCTGGGTTGTCCCCTTCTCCTCCTGCCCCCAATCTCTACCAGCATCAGAGTCTTTTCCAATGAGGCAACTCTTCATATGAGGTGTCCAAAGTACTGGAGCTTCAGCTTCAGCATCATTCCTTCCAAAGAAATCCCAGGGTTGATCTCTTTCAGAATGGACAGGTTGGATCTCCTTGCACTCCAAGGGACCTTCAAGAGTCTTCTCCAACACCACAGTTCAAAAGCATCAATTATTCGGTGCTCAGCCTTCTTCACAGTCCAACTCTCACATCCATATATGACCACAGGAAAAACCAGAGCCTTGACTAGACGGACCTTAATTGGCAAAGTAATGTCTCTGCTTTTGAATATACTATCTAGGTTGGTCATAACTTTTCTTCCAAGGAGTAAGCATCTTTTAATTTCATGGCTGCAATCACCATCTGCAGTGATTTTGGAGCCCAAAAAAATAAAGTCTGACACTGTTTCCACTGTTTCCCCATCTATTTCCCATGAAGTGATGGGACCAGATGCCATGATCTTCGTTTTCTGAATGTTGAGCTTTAAGCCAACTTTTTCACTCTCCTCTTTCACTTTCATCAAGAGGCTTTTTAGTTCCTCTTCACTTTCTGCCATAAGGGTGGTGTCATCGCATATCTGAGGTTATTGATATTTCTCCCAGCAATCTTGATTCCAGCTTGTGTTTCTTCCAGTCCAGCGTTTCTCATGATGTACTCTGAATATAAGTTAAATAAGCAGAGTGACAATATACAGCCTTGACGTACTCCTTTTGCTATTTGGAACCAATCTGTTGTTCCATGTCCAGTTTAACTGCTGCTTCCTGACCTGCATGCTGATTTCTCAAGAGGCAGATCAGGTGTTCTGGGATTTCCATCTCTTGAAGAATTTTCCACAGTTTATTGTGATCCACACAGTCAAAGGCTTTGGCATAGTCAATAAAGCAGAAATAGATGTTTTTCTGGAACTCTCTTGCTTTATCCATGATCCAGGGATGTTGGCAATTGATCTCTAGTTTCTCTACCTTTTCTAAAACCAGCTTGAACATCAGGGAGTTCATGGTTCACTTATTGCTGAAGCCTGACTTGGAGAATTTTGAGCATTACTTTAGTAGCATGTGAGATGAGTGCAATTGTGCGGTAGTTTGAGCATTCTTTGGCATTGCCTTTCTTTGGAATTGGAATGAAAACTGACCTTTTCCAGTCCTGTGGCCACTGCTGAGTTTTCCAAATTTGCTGTCATATTGAGTGTAGCACTTTCACAGCATCATCTTTCAGGATTTGAAACAGGTCAACTGGAATGCCATCACCTCCACTAGCTTTGTTTGTAGTCATGCTTTCTAAGGCCCACCTGACTTCACATTCCAAGATGTCTGGCTCTGGAATAGTGATCACATCATCATGATTATCTGAGTCGTGAAGATCTTTTTTGTACAGTTCTTCCATGTATTCTTGCCACCTCTTGTTAATATCTTCTGCTTCTGTTAGGTCCAGACCATTTCTGTCCTTTTTCGAGCCCATCTTTGCATGAAATGTTCCCTTGGTATCTCTAGTTTTCTTGAAGAGATCTCTAGTCTTTCCCATTCTGTTGTTTTCCTCTATTTCTTTGCATTGATCCCTGAAGAACACTTTCTTATCTCTTCTTGCTATTCTTCGAAGTCAGATGCTTATATCTTTCCTTTTCTCCTTTGCGTTTCTCCTCTCTTCTTTTCACAGCTATTTGTAAGCCCCCCCCCCCCAGCCATTTTGCTTTTTTGTATTTCTTTTCCATGGGGATGGTCTTGATCCCTGTCTCCTGTACAATGTCACGAACCTCATTCCATAGTTCATCAGGCACTCTATCTATCACATCCAGACCCTTAAATCTATTACTCATTTCCACTGTATAATCATAAGGAATTTGATTTAGCTTATACCTGAATGGTCTAGTGGTTTTCCCTACTTTCTTCAATTTAAGTCTGAATTTGGCAATAACGAGTTCATGATCTGAGCCACAGTCAGCTTCCAGTCTTGTTTTTGTTGACTGTATAGAGCTTCTCCATCTTTGGCTGCAAAGAATATAATCAATCTAATTTTGGTGTTGACCATCTGGTGATATCCATGTGTAGAGTCTTCTCTTGTGTTGTTGGAAGAGGGTGTTTGCTATGACCAGTGCATTTTCTTGCAAAACTCTATTAGTCTTTGCCCTGCTTCATTCCGCATTCCAAGGCCAAATTTGCCTGTTTCCCCAGGTGTTTCCTGACTTCCTACTTTTGCATTCCAGTCCCCTATAATGAAAAGAACATCTTTTTAGGCTGTTAGTTCTAAAATATCTTGTAGGTCTTCATAAAACCGTTCAACTTCAGTTTCTTCAGTGTTACTGGTTGGGACATAGACTTGGATAACTGTGATATTGAATGGTTTGCCTTGGAGACAAACAGAGATCATTCTATCGTTTTTGAGATTGCATTCAAGTTCTGCATTTTGGACTGTTTTGTTGACCATGAGGGTTGCACAGAGTCAGACATTACTGAAGTGATTTAGCACCCACCATATACATCTATCTATCTATTCACAGCACCAGAAACCTGTAGAAAATTTCTCTGTACACATTTTGGCTAAAAATCCAAAGGCAGCATAATAAACATGATCTTTTTGCATGAATATTATTTGAATTCATGTATAGAGAGGAGGTCAAGAACAATGACAGTTTTACTTAGCAAACTCAATCTTCCTTCCTCAGTCCAAGGTTAAAAAAAAAAAAAAGAATCTTTTCCAAGGGTATATATTTTGATATCAAAACAAATAAAACATTGGTAAGAGATACTGCAGACAGTTTACTTCATCTGGATAACAATCCTACTGTCAAACTATCCCCTGACTCCCTTCTTTTTCTTCTTTCCTTCTCTCTTTTTTTTTTTTGTTATTGTTGTTGTTCTTCTCATTTCTATCTTCTCTTCCACTTCTCCCTCTGCTATCTTCTCTTTCTTCTCCTCCACCCCCTTCTTTTCTCTCTTTTTTTCTCTTGCCTTCAAATTTATAATTTTAAAGTGGCATGACGTTACTGAATAACATACTCTTAGTTTGAAAGTGACTGGTAATTTGCTTTTTTGATAACTAGGCTAAGAGAGAATAAGTATTTAGGACTGCATGGACACCAATTAATCAAAGAAATTGTTTAACTAACTAGAACAATGTCAGCCTATAGGCAGGACACATGAAAAGCAATTCAATTTCTACTTTATATGGACTTTTTCCCATATATTAAATAAACAAAGAAAGTATCTTCAGAGTTGTGATTAAAAATATATTTAATGGACTTGATATACAATTTTACAAAAAAAATTAATAATGTTTTGAAATAAACAGCTTTTGCAACTTTAACTTCTTCTGTCTATATCAGGTTAATTAAGGTACATATAGACGAAAGTAACAAAACTATAATCAGTAGTCATTTAAACTATTTTTAGAGTTATTATAACGACTGAGTTTTTTTTTTTTTTTTACTATATTCTTTTTCAAACAATGGAGTTTCTAATTATTTGCTGTTAACAACTTTGAAGGAGGGCATAATTGAGTTGTCTGCTGATATATAATTGAAAATAGTTTTTGATAAAATTTGTTCTTTTGGGTTTTGATGGTTTATATTTAGAAGGGCTTTTAAACACTAATTGACACTACAAATAAATCCCTTCTATTCCATCTTGTCCATATAAGTAATCTTTCTCTGCACAAAGATCTCAACAAAAATAACAAAAAAAGAAGCATAAAATTAGTACTGAGCCTTGTCTCAAATTTGCAGTAAGTGCTTTTCTTCCACAGACACCAAAACAGTAGAAAAAATGACATTTTTTGGCATTAAGGGATTATTTTTTAATAAAAATTATATACTCTATGTCCCTAGAATAGTATGGACTTATTAAAGTCCCTAATATGTTTGTGTCATTTGGGTCAGTTGTGTGTTAATTATAATTACTATGATGAGATTGACACAGTGCCTACATGTGCTAAGGAGGCAGCTAATTATAATTGTTATGATGGCTTGATATAGAAGGGATTATTTAATGCTTAGAATCTTATAGACACAAGGCCTTTTAGTTTCCTATTATGTAGCAGAAAAGCATAATAGTATAATCAATAAGTTTATTTGTACTTAAGGATATTGCATTAGGATTCAATTTTATAAGGGATGCAGAACACAAATACAAGTTTAAGGAATATAAAGAGATATGTAACACTTGACTGCTACAATAAATTTTCTCATATATTTTTATAAATCTTTGATGATTGGGTTCAGGTTACTATGATGTTTTTATTCTATGGGCTACAGTAAAATAATACAATAAAATAAGCATTTTTCTTTTTTGAAATGTCATTATTCACAATTTTCTAGAATTCTACAATAGAATTTGCAACTTTTTAAACTCATGATGAAACTATTCAAACTTTGATACATGATCAAAAATTATAGAGATAGATCTAGATATGGACTTCCCTGGTGGCTCAGTGGTAAAGAATCTGCCTGCAATGCAGGAGACATAGGTTTGATCCCTGGGTCAGGAAGATCCCCTGGAAGAGAGCATAGCAGCCCACTCCAGTATTCTTGCCTGGAGAATCCCATGGACAGAGAGCCTGATGCATAGGGTTACAAAGAGCCACACTGAAGTGACTAAGTACACATGCATGCAGATATAAACACACAGAGATACATCTCCATTGACTTTGCTGTCTCCAAAATCCAGAGTTCTAAATAAGTGTGTATATATACTCAATCATGTTCTTATTTAAAGGATTGCAGTGTACAGCATTTCTTGAGGGATATACCTTAAAATGTTTAAGAACACTAGATTTGTCAGAATATTCATGAAGGGCATACTTTCTAAGGACAACTATTCTAATTATATGGTGTATGTATCTTACATCTAGGTTGTTTGCTAATCCTTGTCTCTAGTTCATAATATAATACTTTTGCTATAGAAAAGAGAAGGCTTTCCTGGGAAAGATGAGATGGTCAGGTTACCTATTATCTAAACTGTGATAGAAAAAGAAAATAATTGAAATATCCCTGAGTCATAATTTAAATAGTATCCTATTGGTCTGGTAGGGTAAAAACAGACCCTAAAATGTGGAAAAAAAAAATATTTGCCAGATCAATAATTTCATAATAAGTTGTAGGGGTTTTATTAACTTTCTCTATGATCATATTCATAATACTATTGGTCTGAGGATCTCTCTATCTTATATACTAGAAAAACTCAGGAAATAAGTGGGGATGTATTTGCAATTATCATCTTTGTGTAATTCAAATCTACTGAGATATCTTTGCAATTACATCAAGGTTGAAATAGTTTTGGATTTACTATTTCTATCCACAAAGAACAACATTCAATAACTTCATTTTGCTCTTAGCTCATAAGAGAACTTCATTGAGCTAGGTATTTTGCGGGTTATTGATGTTCTTTATTATTAGCATAGCACAGTAACTAGGGAAGAGACCTGAAAAGATGGCCTGGGTCCCTCTGGGCCTATCATAGGGTGAATCCAAGGCTCTCTTAACTTTCATTCTACTAATACATTGACACCCTGATTATTGTCTTTTCATTTCTAGGATTCAAAAGTTAAGGCATTTTCCTTTCTCAGGGAAGAGTTAACCAGATCAATGGCCATAGAGAAATTTGAAATGCTCTGAGATACAGAGGACTAAAACTAACTCACAACTAGAACTTAAAAGAAAGATCTGACTCTCCATTTATTACTGAAAAGGGCTGTCACTGCTCACAACTTACAAAATCAGTATTCACAAATGGTAGGAAGAAAATATGCCTTTAAGTAGAATGCTGACAATCTGGGGAAATGGTGGAATCAGAATCCTCCCAAAACCGCCTCTAAATATTTGGCTCAGCCATGAAACTTTCAGAGAAACAGAAGACTAAATCCAGTTAATTATTGACATAGAGGTTCATACTCATTGCCACTTCTCACTGTGTGCAAGCTTATGTGAAGGCTTATTGACTCCTTGTGATCTTCTAGATGTTAGCTTGTTCATACAGTTTGTTCAGATTGTGAAACAGGAAGTTAGAGAAGACATCGTGTCATATATCAATTGCTTAGTATTCATTTCTACTTTTTTGATCTATGGAAAGAACCAGCAACTTAGGTAAGGTATTACATAATTAAAAAATTAGAAGGGTGTGCTTGGACTGGAGATGAGTAGAGCATGAGCCGCCTGGTTTAATAGTTACAATATAGCTTTACTAAAGTAACAAGATCACTGCAGATGGTGATTGCAGCCATGAAACTAAAAGACACTTACTCCTTGGAAGGAAAGTTATGACCAACCTAGATAGCATATTCAAAAGCAGAGACATTACTTTGCCAACAAATGTCTGTCTAGTCAAAGCTATGGTTTTTCCAGTGATCATGTATGGATGTAAGTGAGAGTTGGAGTGTGAAGAAAGCTGAGCACCGAAGAATTGATGCTTTTGAACTGTGGTGTTGGAGAAGACTCTTGAGAGTCCCTTGGACTGCAAAGAGATCCAACCAGTCCATCCTAAAGGAGATCAGTCCTGGGTGTTCATTGGAAGAACTGATGCTAAAGCTGAAATTCCAATACTTTGGCCACCCCATGTGAAGAGTTGGGAAAGACCCTGATGGAGGGAGGGATTGGGGGCAGGAGGAGAAGAGGAAGACAGACGATGGGATGGCTGGATGGCATCACTGACTCGATGGGCATGAGTTTGAGTGAACTCTGGGAGTTGGTTGATGAACAGGGAGGCCTGGGGTGCTGTGATTCATGGGGTCGCAAAGAGTCAGACACGACTGAGAGACTGAATTGAACTGAACTGAACTAAAAGTGACAAGAAAAGGAAGTTAGCGATGAGGACAGTTTCTGGTAAAGAGCTGCTTGCACAGCTTGGTAATTCAAGTGAATCTTTTGTTCTTGGAACATGTGAATTGTTAATTTTGCTCCCGATGAATCCTGGATTGATTAACAAGAGATGTTTTGGTGTCAGACCATTCCATAAACCCTGATTTTTATGCTGTAGTGCTGTCTTTACAATGATTGTACTCAATTTGTTACTAGCATTTAACAGTTAGCACTTGGTAACAAAACCCTAATAGTCATTCCACTCAATGTGAGATCAGAAATTACAAACATCTAGTAAATATTCCAGGCCTACAGAGGGCCAATAGGAGAACCGTATTTAAAAAAATGGTCAATTATTTCACTTGATCAAGAGAAATGAATCTGGAAATAACCATGAGACAAGATGAGGTGCTAAGTATTCTTTAAGATCTTATCCAGTTTTTTTTTTTTTTTTTTTAATAATCTGCAGTTATTGGATCCTTCACCTTGGGTCACACAAAGACTTTCTGGTCATTTTTTTATTTTAATTTTGTTGCAAGCTCAGAAAGTGTTTTAATAACTAAAGAGGTCCCAAACAAATATATGAAATGCAGAACATCTGGTGATTTCACATACAGCAATTCAGCTCAAATCCAAATTACTTCATTCTGTCTTTGATTTGTGTCCATAGAATCTGTGGCCATACATTTAACACAAATTATGAATAGGATATATTGATAAATTTCTCTCATTTAGTCTAAATGAAGTTTTTTCTTCTTCACTCTTAAGTTCATTCAACTATTCAGGTCATGTTGTGTTTTAATTACAATTACCTTTTGAAAATAATGAATGAGAGAAGACAGGAACAATTGTTGATATTTCCTCTATTAAGTGTGAGTGATATTTCAGTGTCATTGGGTCATTCAGTGACTTGTAAAATTCTGTGGCTCCTTCTAGACAGTTTTCTTACAACAGTTGGAGTATTACACTTTCCTTATAAGTGTCGTAAAATATTCAAATGAATGTAGGCAACATAGGTTTAGTTATACATATAATATAAAAGTGCAATGTTTCATAGTACCATTTTTGTTTATTCCCCATACATCATCCTCAGTGTGTACAAGTGTCCAGCTAATTACATTATCAGTAAAAAATGTTTTCATTGCCTCTGCTGTGAATTTCCCATCTGTGAATCTGTGTTGGCACTAGAAGTTGTCTCATCACTTCTGCATCAAGTCAACCCAATAACCAATTACATATACGTATATACCCCCCGAACATCTGTTTTTAAAAATACAAGCAACAGAAAACTACTCTGAAACATGAACAAAAGTGATTTCTCATAGCATCTGTGAAAAAGCCAAACTCAAATCTCAGAAGTGATCTCAACATGTAGTTGATCAGATGAGTGTATACAAATGTAGGTAGATTGTTTTCATTACATTCAGGTTTTCATAATTTTTGGTATCCTTAAGAATTCGAGGCTACTTTTTCAGTTTAATTTATACTTGGTTGGCTATATTTGTGATTTATCCTGGGGATAAAGGATTCATCCAATGTTTCCTTCCTCTAATTAATTTCTCTGCTGGCTACACCAAGGTTGATTCTCTGCTGCATTTCCTCTCATTTTTAAATTATTCTGGAAATCCTATGCCAAACAGTTCACTCTTTCTTTACTGTCTCTTTTTTAAGTCAATTAAGATTTCAAGGAGCTCGGGTGTGCATTTGGCTTTATTTTTACTTCATGTTCAAGAAGATCTCTGCCATTTAGTTTGTTGATGGGGCCCATTCTAACTTTGCATCAGAGTTATGAATTTATTTCATTTGTATATTTCTTCTGTTATTTCAAAAGAATATTATTAATGAGTGATAAATATATTATTTTTCTGCTATCTTAAATTAGATATTAAAACAAAAAGATAGTTTCAAATCCCTGCCCAGTTGTTAAAGAATGAGATAACAATTTATAAATGCGTCCTTGTGGTTGATTGAACTCTTCTTCCATTTTGAAGTTTTTAAAAAGCAAAAATCCCAATTTTTTTTAACCTAACAAGAACAGATATTAGATTATCATAAAGCAATGTAATTAAGGTAGTAAGACTATTATTATCAGCCTCAAATAATCTTTTCTCAAGAAAACTCCTCTTAATTTGTTTTTCAGTTAAGTCATGTCTGTCTTTGTGACCTCATGGACTATAGCATGCCAGGCTCACTTGTCCTTAACTGTGTCTTGGAGTGAAGAACTCAAACTCATGTCCATTGAGTTGGTGATGCTATTTAACCATCTCGTCCTCTGCTAATCACTTCTACTTTAGGCTTCAATCTTTTCCTAACATCAGGGCTACTTCAGATGAGTTGGCTCTTCTCACCAGGTGGCCAAAGTATTAGAATTTCAACTTCAGCATCAGACCTTCCAATGAATAGTCAGGGTTGATATCCTTTTGGGTTGACTAGTCTGATCTCTTTTCAGTCCAAGGAACTCTCAAAAGTTTTCTCCAGCCCCACAAACTTAAAGCATCAGTTCTTCAGTGCTCAGCCTTCTTTAAGGTCCAACTCTCACATTCCTACATGACTACTGGAAAAGCCGTGTGTGTGTGTGTGTGTGTGTGTGCGCGCGATAGCTTTGACCATACAGACCTTTGTGGACACAGCGATGTTTCTGCTTTTTAAAATGCTGCCTAGATCTGTCATTGATTTCCTTCCAAGGAGCAGGGGTCTTTGAATTTCATGGCTGTCATCACCATCCAAGCTTTCATGGTGGCTCCAATGGTAAATAATTCACCTGCAATGTGGGAGGCCTGGGTTCAATCCCTGGGTCAGGAAAATCCCTGGGAGAGGCTACAGCCTCCCACTCCAGTACTCTTGCCTGGAGAATCCCATGGACAGAGGGGCCTGCACTCCATAGATTTGTACAGTCTGACCCGACTGAAGAGACTTAGTACAACACAGCACAGTTACCATTCACAGGGATTTTGGAGCAGAAAAAAAAAAAAAAAATCTGTCACTACTTTCACTTTTCCCCATTCTATTTGCCATGATTTGATTGTACCAGATGCCATGATCTCAGTTTTCTTAATGTTGAGTTTTAAGTAGACTTTTTCACTCTCCTCTTTCACCCTAATCAAGAGGTTCTTTATTCCCGCCTCCCACTTTCTGCTTCTATATTGGTATTATCTGCATACCTGAGGGTGTTGATACTTTTTTCCTCTTCATTACTTATAACTAAAAATCTGGCCCATTTTCAGGAAAAAGGTAGTGTAAGTGTGTGGGTGTTTGAGAGCTCTGAAGGGGATACATCTGATTGCTGAGTTGTGTCTGACTCTTTGTGGTTGCATGGACTGTAGACTGCCAGGCTTCCCTGTTCAGGGAACTCCCCAGGCAATAATACTGAAGTGAGTAGCCATTCCTTTCTCTAGGGTATCTTCTCAAGCCAGCAATTGAATCTGAGCCTCCTGAATTACAGGCAGATTCTTTACTGTCTGAGTCACCAGGGGAACCTACGTGATATGCAAGACAGTATCAAATGTAAAAACAATGCTTAAATAATATTTGAGACAACATTATTTTTAAAAAAATATTTAAGATACAAGGAAGGTGGTTTTTAAGAGGGCTTATTAAAGAGAAACAAAGTAAAGTAATGAGATCTTCAAAATAGGCTACTTTAAAGGACAGAGAAAAAAATATGATATACTTATTTTAGAGAGATCATTTCCATAACTAAGTATGTTGAGGATGTTATTTTTGGGCAGAAAGTATGAGAGACAGTGAAAAAATGAAGACTGAGAATGAACAATTTGTTTAAGAGATTTTGAAATGACTTCCATCAGAAAAATGACTGATGGAAGACATTAAGGCAGAGGCGGTTGTTAAAACATTTTAAGTAGCTTTAAATGACATGTTCAGTTCAGTTCAGTTGCTCAATTGTGTCAGACTCTTTGTGACCCCATGGACTGCAGCAAGCCAGGCTTCCCTGTCCATCACCAACTCCCAGAGTCTACTCAAACTCATGTCCATTGAGTTGGTGATGCCATCCAACAATCTCATCCTCTATCATCCCCTTTTCCTCCTGCCTTCAATCTTTCCCAGCATCAGGATCTTTTCAAATGAGTTAGCTCTTCTCATCAGGTGGCCAAATTATTGGAGTTTCAGCTCAACAATAGTCCTTCCAATGAACATTCAGGACTGATTTCCTTTAGGGTGAGCTGGTTGGATTTACTTGCAGTCCAAGGGACTCTCAAGAGTCTTCTCCAACACCACAGTTCAAAAGCATCAATTCTCCTGCTCTCAGTTTTCCTTGTAGTCCAACTCTCACATCCATACTTGACCACTGGAAAAACCATAGCCTTGACTAGATGGATCTTTCTTGGCAAAGTAATGTCTCTGCTTTTTAATACACTGTCTAGGTTGATCATAACTTTTCTTCCAAGGAGTAAGTGTCTTTTTATTTCATGGCTGCAGTCACCATCTGCAGTGATTTTGGTCCACTGGTCCACTGGAGAAGAGAATGGCAATCCACTACATTATTCCTCCTTTGAGAACCCCATGGACAGTATGAAAAGGCAAAGAGATATGAAACTGAAAGGTGAACTCTCCAGGTCAGTAGGTGCCCAATATGCTATTGGAGATCAGTGGGGCAATAACTCCAGAAAGAAAGAAGGGACAGAGTCAAAGAAAGAACAACACCCAGTTGTGGATGTGACTGGTGACAAAAGCAAGGTCCGATGTTGTAAAGAGCAATATTTCATTGCAACTTGGAATGTTAGGTCCATGAATCAAGGCAAATTGGAAGTGGTCAAACAAGAGATGGCAAGAGTGAACGTTGACATTTTTTGAATCAGTGAACTAAAATGGACTGGAATGGATGAATTTAACTCAGATTACCATTATATCTACTATTGTGAGCAATAATCCCTTTGAAGAAATGGAGGAGCCATCATAGTCAAAAAGTTACATGTGTGAGAGGAGAAATTGCCAGAACAGTTAGAAACGTTTTGATTTGTTTTGTTGAACAGGGCTGGATAAACTTTAGAAATAATTATAAGATATCTCAGAGATAAATTAGTAGTAAGGAAACCAGCATCTCTGCCAATTGGCAAAAATTCACGAAAAACAGGTCTGGCTCTCTTCAGATCTTTATTGAAAGTTCTGTAAGATCATTATAGTAGTAATCTGATGTTACTAGCACAGAAAAAAGATAGTAGGCAAGTAATTACTGAATTCCAAGTAGGCCCCAAGTACCACACATAACAGGCTTTGACATCTTCTGGAAAGTAGCATTTTGTATTGCCAAAGGTTATATGTCCTTTAAATTTTATTCTGTATCTAAAATTTTATGATTTCCCACTTAACAGTAAGCCTGTATGTTCTACATAAAATTATATTTTAAAAGTGTTCCAAAATAGCCACAGCTGTTAACTCATTAATTATTAGTGTCGGAATACTGGTTCACTTAAGAACACTACACTGCGTCCACATTTAACATAGCATGTGCTTGTATTTTTAGGTTAATTAGTGATTCAAAGTCTCAAGTTAAAGGAAAACAAATGCATGATTAGATTTTTACTTTGGTTTTTAGTTCTTCACTGTTCCCTTATGATTTTTCTATTTTATTTTTTAATAAAACACATTAAAAGTGACATTTTAAAACTCTAAAATTTAACTTGTATATTTGAAATTCTTATTAAAAGTCACAAATGTAAAGACATTTTCTGTTAATTTACAACCCAACAAGTACATGGAGGGGCAAGAGGGGAAGTAATAGGGCTAGGGGGAAGATAACTGATATTACTTTGGTAAGCTACTAATATAACCTCATTCCTTTTGTCATTCTAGTTTTATGAACTATAAGATGTGTGTGCAATGTGATGATTTCATATATATATATATATATATATATATATATATATATATATGCAAAATACATATACTACCATAAGATTATTTAAAACATCCCTCACCTCACCTAATTGTCATGTGTTGTTGTTGTTCTTGTTGGTGGTGGTAAGAACATGAGAACTCGACTCTCATAGAGACTTTCAAAGATATAATATATCGTTGACTATAGTTACCATGGTGTGGATCCTCAGAATTTATTCCTCCATACAACTGAAAGTTTGTACCCTTTGAACAGTATCTTTCTATTTCTCTCACCTCTCATGACCCTGATAGTCACCAATTGACATTCTGTTTCTATGATTCTGGTTCTTTTAGATTCTGTATGTACATGATATTACACAGCATTTATCCTTCTCTGTCTGACATTTCACTTAGCATAATGCTCTCAAGATTCGTTAATGGTATCACCAATGGCAGGGTTTCTTTATTATTTATTGCTGAATAATATTACATTTTCACATATCCCCTATAAATTCATCCTTAGAGCAAAACTTAGGCTGTTTTCATGTCTTGGTTATTGTGAATAATGCCAGAATAAACATGGAAGTGCAGATATCTCTTTGCAACAGATTTTTTGTTTCCTTTGGATATATACCCAGAAGTGGGATTGAGAGATCATATATGTTTTACTAGATTTATATTTACTTTTTGAGGAACTCTATACTGATTTCCACAGTGACTATTAATTTAGATTCCTACCAGAAGTGCACAAGAGTATACTTTTCTTCACATCTTTGTCAACGTTTGTCATTTCTAATATTTTTAATACATCACATTCTACCAGGTGTGAGATGTTATCTATCGTTTTGATTTACATTTCCTTGATGATTAGTGATGTTAAACATTTCTCTACATACTTGTTCTCTATTAGTATGCTTTCTTTGGAAAATAGTCTATTCAGTTTGTATGCCTATTTTAATCAATTGCTTGTTATTTTGTCAATGAGATGTAGAAGTTCCATAGGTATTTTGGATATATCAAATTATCTGATATATGGTTTGCAGATATCATCTCCCATCCCAAAGATTGCCTTTTCATTTTGCTGTTTCACTTGTAGGGATAAGCTTTTAAGTTAGATGTAGTCCCACTTACTTATTTTTGATCTGTTGCTTGAAATTTTGGTGTCACAACCAGTAAGTCATTACTAAGACTAATTCAACATTTCTTTTCTGTTTTCTTCTAGGAGCTTTACAATTTCAAGCTTTATGTTTCACTTATTATCTATCTAAAGTTAATTTTGTGTTGCTTAAATTTTTTAAAGTGGACTCCTGAGAGCTCCAAATATAGAGTGTTTTAGTATTTTGGGGATCAAATACTGTTGATCTTTGTGTGGAGATAGAAGAATACTGGGATCTCTTGCTTTGTCATCTTGGTGATGTACTGATTATTCTGCTTAATCAGCATTATTACTTTTTCCCCTGAGAACTGCATAAAGAGGCTAAATACCTATATTCTCAATTAATGATCTATTGATATGTTAAAGAAGCAATGAAACTTCAACTATAAATTGATCTCAATTACTGGTGTGGATTCTCTTATCTACATTTTACTGGCCTTGAGTAAGGAAGTGAAGATGAGAAGCATAGAAGGGGATTTTAAGAGAAAACAATAGCCACACTAGTTTTCTTTGCTTCCATCCATGGTAAGGGGAAAATACATTTAGGTGGATTTCATATTATCTCTGAGACATTGAGAAGTTTATGTGGATGGTAGTTGCATCAGTAAATTTACATTTTAAAGAATTTCCAGTTATTCTAACTGCTTCATGTGTGTGTGTATGTGCATGTCTATATGTATTTGTATTGAATGACTGAATTAAAAAAGGTAGTTGTGGTAAATAATGTTTAATAATGCATATGGAGTTACTTGGAATACTGTATATGGAGTTACTTCCAGTGACATGGAAGTGTGCAGCTAAACTGACTTATAAGGATATATATTTTAGGTTGATCATGATTGATAAGTTATTCTTATAAAAATGACTGAGTTGTGATAATGGGAAATACCAATATTTAATAGAAAACTAAATATTGTGAAGTCTGGTCATATTTTAACAGAGGGAACTAACATTACCTACATTAGGGTTAGGTTCCTGTCTTGTGACTTTATTTTTATACAGCTATAAACCTAACAACCTTGGGAAGTCAATTATAGCATTATTTTTTTTTATAAAATGATTTTTTTTGAAGTAAAGATTATTTAAATATTTTTTGATTATTATTTTCCTTGTAAAGAAAACTACACCGTTTGAATTCTGAAATGATCAGTTCCAAACTTCCCACTTTTTCATTTTTCAAAGCTACTGATATTGGCATTAGCCAGGACTAGGGGTACTAATGCACCAGTAATTGTAAAAGTGAAATCCACCACGATGCTGATTCTGAATCATTACTGGGGCTGCTATTCCTATTCAACTTGTTTATTTACAGGATAGTAAAGATATGAGTCTGTTTATAAAAATTCTTTAACTGAGACAGACACATTAAATGACATGTAAGTTGGAATGTTTTTGCCTAAGTGGTGCCCTAATGCCAATTCTTAACTACATTTTGATATTGTTGATTTGTTAGTAATTTTGAGAGCTTATAAATGCTGATTTCTCGCTTGTGTTATGAGAGCAGCAATAATAGCATTTATTGGGTGTTTACTAGGCACTTTTAAGTTATTTATAGATATGCATTTATTTAATCATCATACTACCTTTCAGTTCACAACTTGAGGTGAATGAAGTACATTTCTAAAAGAATCTTAGCCAATGGAATTTTGCTCTTTGCCCTGAACTTTCTCACCCTGGTATATGAAGTACTGCAGAACTGTTAGCATTATTGTGAACCACTGAGATGAGATGCTAATTATTCTTACTCTTTAGGATGCCAGATCTGCATTAGCTTGGATGAGGGATGCACATTTACTGTAATTTTAGGGTTCTGATTGTGCTAAGTTATTTTTACTAATTATAAAACAATTAATGAACATATAAAATAACATGCATATTTATATAATAGCTATCATTTTATGTTATTGATCTATAATACAACTTTCTATTAAGGGAAAGTGTTTTATAGTTAATGCCAAAGATTTTTCTCTCTAATATATTTTTGAACCTTTATCCTCAGAGGTAACCCATACTTTTACGGGTATGCAACATCTTATTTACATATTTGTACTTTATTACATATTTGTACTTTATTGCATATGTGTGTGTGAACCAAAAGTATAAACAGTTCAGTTCAGTAGCTCAGTCATGTCTGACTCCTTGTGACCCCATGAATCGCAGCAATCCAGGCCTCCCTGTCCATCACCAAATCCTGGATTTCACTTGGACTCACGTCCATTGAGTCAGTGATGTCATCCAGCCATCTCATCCTCTGTCGTCCCCTTCTTCCCCTGCCCCCAATCCTTCCCAGCATAAAACTTTACATAAATAATATTGGTGCCATTTTGCTATTTACTAGAGCTACATGGAACAACAGAATGGTTCCAAATAGGAAAAGAAGTATGGCAAGGCTGTATATTGTCACCCTGCTTATTTAACTTATATGCAGAGTACATCATGAGAAACACTGGGCTGGAAGAAGCACAAGCTGGAATCAAGATTGCTGGGAGAAATAGCAGTAACTTCAGATGTGTAGATGACACCACCCTTATGGCAGAAAGTGAAGAGGAACTGAAAAGCCTCCTGATGAAAGTGAAAGAGAAGAGTGAAAAAGTTGGCTTAAAGCTCAACATTCAGAAAACTAATGGCATCTGGTCACGGCATCTGGTCCCATCACTTCATGGGAAATACATGGCGAAACAGCAGAAACAGCATCAGACTTTATTTTGGGGGGCTCTAAAATAACTGCAGATAGTGATTGCAGCCATGAAATTAAAAGACACTTATTCCTTGGAAAGAAAGTTATGACCAACCTAGATAGCATATTCAAAAGCAGAGACATTACTTTACCAACAAAGTCCATCTAGTCAATGCTATGGTTTTTCTAGTGGTCATGTGCAGATGTGAGATTTGGACTGTGAAGAAAGCTGAGTACCGAAGAACTGATGCTTTTAAACTGTGGTGTTGGAGAAGACTCTTGAGAGTCCCTTGGACTGCAAAGAGATCCAACCAGTCCATTCTAAAGGAGATCAGTCCTGGGTGTTCTTTGGAAGGAATGATGCTAAAGGTAAAACTCCAATACTTTGGCCACCTCATGTGAAGAGTTGACTCATTGGAAAAGACTCTGATGCTGGGAGGGATTGGGGGCAGGAGGACAAGGGGACAACAGAGGATGAGATGGCTAGATTGCATCACCGACTTGATGGACGTGAGTTTGAGTGAACTCCGTTAGTTGCTGATGGACAGAGAGGCCTGGTGTGCTGCAATTCATGGGGTCGCAAAGAGTCGGACACGACTGTGTGACTGAACTGAACTGAACTGAGAGCTATATTTCTAATTTTGTTGTTTTTAATAAAGCTAATAAGTTTTGTAAAAAGGTGTTCTTTTATGAAAATATCATAATATACTTACTCCACTGCTGCAAACATGATATTAATAATGCTTTGCCTTTATTTATATTTTTAAAATAAATTTATTTATTTTAATTGGAGGTTAATTACTTTACATTATTATATTGGTTTTGCCATACATCAACATGTATCCACCACAGGTATACACGTGTTCCCCATCCTGATTACTGCAATAAATAGCCCTAGACATACGCTCAAAAACAGGAAGAAAAGGAATTGTTTGAGCTTAGAATGCACATGTATTCCTTTGGTAGAGATTGCTCCATTGTTCTCCAAAGTGATATCATCATTGACAGTATATATAGTCTCAATTTACACTTTTTATTGCTAATGCTTATAATAAGATATATTAATTCTTAACTATATCATGGTGATAAAGTGTTAGAACATCATTTTAGTTTATACACTCCTGATTAAGGAAATCATTGAATATCTTTCCATCTGTTTCATAAAATTCAAAATTATTTCCAGGTGAGTTATCTATTATTTCTGTGACCATTTTCTTTCTACTGGATCATTTATGTTTTGATTTCTTTTTTATATTCTGCTTACAAATCATTCATTATTGCATGTTTTGTTAGTATTGTCTCTCTCCATTATATTTCTTGTGTTATTATTGTACATATATATTAAGTTTAAATATAATAACATTTTATAAACTTTCATTTATGTTTTTTTTAATATTTTTTCACATATATCAAAATCCTATTAACTATCAGACACTCACTCATTCCAGTATCTATGTAGTCTGTTATAAATCTTATTTGCTACTCTATTTATCTCTTAATAGATCCTTTTTTTATGTACTTAGATGACATATATTTATAATTTACTTTTTCAAGATATTAATTTTTACTAATCTAGTTCAGTTCAGTCGCTCAGTCATGTCCGACTCTTTGCGACTCCAGGAATCGCAGCACGCCAGGCCTCCCTGTCCATCACCATCTCCTGGAGTTCACTCAGACTCACTTCCATCGAGTCCGTGATGCCATCCAGCCATCTCATCCTCGGTCGTCCCCTTCTCCTCCTGCCCCCAATCCCTCCCAGCATCAGAGTCTTTTCCAATGAGTCAACTCTTCTCATGAGGTCGCCAAAGTACTGGAGTTTCAGCTTCAGCATCATTCCTTCCAAAGAACACCCAGGACTGATCTCCTTCAGAATGGACTGGTTGGATCTCCTTGCAGTCCAAAGGACTCTCAAGAGTCTTCTCCAACACCACAGTTCAAAAGCGTCAATTCTTCGGCGCTCAGCCTTCTTCACAGTCCAATTCTCACATCCATACATGACCACTGGAAAAACCATAACCTTGACTAGACGGACCTTAGTCAGCAAAGTAATGTCTCTGCTTTTCAATATACTATCTAGGTTGGTCATAACTTTTTTTCCAAGAAGTAAGTGTCTTTTAATTTCATGGCTGAAATCACCATCTGCAGTGATTTTGGAGCCCCCCAAAATAAAGTCTGACACTGTTTCCACTGTTTCCCCATCTATTTCCCATGAAGTAATGGGACCAGATGCCATGATCTTTGTTTTCTGAATGTTGAGCTTTAAGCCAACTTTGTCACTCTCCTCTTTCACTTTCATCATTACTAATCTAAGCCTATCCATATTCCTTTTCAAGAGAGTCAGGGTGATATTTTTGCTGTATACAATTCTATATACATTTTAGGATTAATTTTTCAGGTTAAATCAACTCTGTTAGGATTATCTCAATAGTTTTATATTTATAGATTAATTTGAGGCTAAAAAGAAAACCCCTTTATGATATTGGCTTTTCCAATCCACAAAAGGATATGTCTCTCTATATGAAGTAACTTTATCAAATCACTTAAAATATAATATAAATTCCAACAACACAATAGAAGACTCTACACATGGACATCACCAGATTGTCAACACTGAAATCAGATCGATTATATTCTTTGCAGCCAAAGATGAGGAAGCTCTATACAGTTGGCAAAAAGAAGACTGGGAGCTGACTGTGGCTCTCCTTATTGCCAAATTCAGACTGAAATGGAAGAAACTATGGAAAACCACTAGACCATTCAGGTGTCACCTAAATATAATCCCTTATGATTATGAGATGGAAATGAGAAATAGATATAAAGGACTAGATCGGATAGACAGAGTGCCTGATGAACTACGGATGGAGGTTCATGACATTGTACAGGAGGCAGTGATCAAGACCATCCCCAAGAAAAAGAAATACAAATAGGCAAAATGGCTGTCTGAGGAGGCCTTACAAATAGCTGTGAAAAGAAGAGAAGTGAAAAACAAAGGAGAAAAGGAAAGATATACCCATTTGAATGCACAGTTCCAAAGAATAGCAAGGAGAGATAAGAAAGCCTTCCTCAGTGATCAGTGCAAAGGAATAGAGGAAAACAATAGAATGGGAAAGACTAGAGATCTCTTCAAGAAGATTAGAGATACCAAGGAAATATTTCATGCAAATATGGGTTCAATAAAGGACAAAAATGGTATGTACCTAATGGAAGCAGAATATATTAAGCAAAGGTAGCAAGAATACAAAGAAGAACTGTACAAGAAAGATCTTCATGATCCAGATAATCATAATGGTGTGATCACTCACCAAGAGTCACACATCCTGGAATGTGAAGTCAAGTGGGCATTAGGAAGCATCACTATGAACAAAGCTAGTGGAGTTGATGGAATTACAGTTAAGCTATTCCAAATCTTACAAAATGATGCTGTGAAAGTGCTGTACTCAATATGTCAGCAAATTTAAAAAACATAGCAGTGGCCAAAGGACTCGAAAAGGTCACTTTTCATTCTAATCCAAAGAAAGGCAATGCCAAAGAATGATTAAACTACCACACAATTGAGCTCCTCTCACACATTAGTAAAGTAATGGTCAAAATTCTCGAAGCCAGGCTTCAGCAATATGTGAACCATGAACTTCCTGATGTTCAAGCTGGTTTTAGAAAAGGCAGAGGAACCAGAGACCAAATTGCCAACATCTGCTGGATCATGGAAAAAGCAAGAGAGTTTCAGAAAGACATCTATTTCTGCCTTATTGACTATGCCAAAGCCTTTGACTGTGTGGATCACAATAAACTGCGGAAAAATCTGAAAGAGATGGGAATACCAGATCACCTGACCTGCCTCTTGAGAAATCTGTATACAAGTCAGAAAGCAACAGTTAGAACTGGGCATGGAACAACAGACTAGTTCAAATAGGAAAATGAGTACATCAAGGCTGCATATCATTACCATGCTCATTTAACTTATATGCAGTGTACATCATGAGAAACGCTGGGCTGGATGAAGTACAAGCTGGAATCAAGATTGCCAGGAGAAATATCAGTTATTGATACATAACCTCAGATCAGAAGACACCACTCTTTTGGCAGAAAGTGAACAAAAACTAAAGAGCCTCTTGATGAAAGTGAAAGAGGAGACTGAAAAAGTTGGCTTAAAGCTCAACATTCAGAAAACTAAGATCATGGCATCTAGTTTCATCACTTCATGGCAAATAGACAGGGGGCCAGTGGAAACAGTGGCTGACTAATTTTGGGGGCTCCAAAATCACTGCAGATGGTGATTGCAGCCATGAAATTAAAAGACGCTTACTCCTTGGAAGGAAAGTTATGACCAACATAGACAGCATATTAAAAAGCAGAGACCTTACTTTGTCAACAAAGGTCTGTCTAGTCAAGGCTATGGTTTTTCCAGTGGTCATGTACAGATGTGAGAGTTGGACTATAAAGCAAGCTGAGCACCGAAATATTGATGCTTTTGAACTTTTGATGCTTTTGATGTGTTGGAGAAAATTCTTGAGAGTCCCTTGGATTGCAAGTAGATCTGAAAGGAGATCAGTCCTGGGTGTTCATTAGAAGGACTGATGTTGAAGCTGAAACTCCAATAATTTGGCCACCTGATATGAAGAGCTGACTTATTTGAAAAGACCCTGCTGCTGGGAAAGATTCAGGGTAGAAGGAGAAGTGGACAACAGAGGATGAGATGGTTGGATGGCATCACCGACTCAGTGGACATGGATTTGAGTGGACTCCAGGAGTTGGTGATGGACAGGGAGGCCTGAAGTCCTGTGGTTCTTGGGGTCAAAATAGTTGGACATGACTGAGTGACTGAACTGAACTGACCCAGGAATATGCCTGCAATGCTCCAGACCCGGGTTCGAGTCTTAGGTTGTGAAGATTCCCTGGAGAAGGAAACAGCAACCCACCCCAATATTCTTGCCTAGAAATTCCCATGGACAGAAGAGCCTGGCGGCTTACAGTCCATGGACGGACACGATTTAGAGACTAAACAACCACCAGATTATTTTCAAAACAACAAAATATTTGTGAAATTGAGTGGCCCAGATAAAAGAGTAAGAAGACCTTGAGCTCATCTCCTCCCAATGGATGAACCAAAATTACAATTATTAATAAAGCAACTATTTATGAAAAGACCTGAAGATTAGCAGAAAAGATTTTTCCACCATGAAAAATTCAAAGAGGGAACAATGAAATGAGTAAGAGAGGTGAAGACAGATTACAGTCAAGACCCACATGCTTTGTTAGGTAACCTAAAAAGACAGTGAGTAATCACAATGACAAGCTACATACCTGGCCTCTGATTGTGACACATGCTCACACAAGGACACTGAAACATTCCCATGAGATCAGGAATTCATGACAATCTGGAGTATCCACTGAGTAAATAAGGTGTTCTTGGACATGAGATGCCACTGTAACACCTTGGTCTCTGTCATCCTCTGCTTATGCTAGCATTGGCTGATTCTTAATAAATTCAGTCTTTGCAATATGCCTGCATTGAACTTGCTTTCAGACAAGATGACAGAATAAAACATGAGCTCACCTGCTCCCATGAAAACACCCAAATAATAATTAACTGCTGAATAGTCATTGACATAAAATAATGGAATATGACACAAAAGATATAGTCATAAATTCTTTGGTGCTCTGCCTTCTTTATGGTCCAGCCCTCACAACTGTACATAACTACTGGAAAGATAATAACCTTGACTATAAGAACCTTTGTTGGTGAAGTAATGTCTTTCCTTTTCAGCACACTAAGTTTATCATAGTTTTAATACCAAGAAGCAATCATCTTCTAATATCAAGGCTTCAGTCACCATCTTCAGCGATTTTAGAGCCCAAGAAGAGGAAATCTTTCACTACTTCCACATTTCCCCTTCTATTGGCCATGGAGTAATGGGGCTGGATGCCATGGTCTTAGTTTTATTAATATTTATTTTTAAGCAAATTTTTTCCACTCTCCTCCTTCACAAGGAGGTTCTTTAAATGCTTTCTGCCATTAGAGTGGTATTATCTGCATATCTGAGTTCATTGACCTTTCTCCTGGAAATCTTGATTCAAGCTCGTAACTCACCCATGCTGGCATTTCTCATGATGACCTCTGTATATAAGTTAAATAAACAGGGTGACAATAAACAGCCTTGTCATACTCCTTTGTCAACCCTGAATGACTCAGTTGTTCCATATAAGGTTCTAACTGTTGCTTCTTGACCAGCATATAGGTTTTTCATGAGACAGGTAATATGATCTGGTATTCCCATCTCTTTAAGAGTTTCCCACAGTTTGTTAAGATCCACACCAAAGGCTTTAGGGTAGTTAATGAAACAAAGGTAGATTTTTTTTTTTTTCTGGAATTCCCTTGCTTTCTCTATGGTCCAGTGAAAGTTTGCAATTTGATTTTTTTTCCTCTGCCATTTCTAACAGTTTGGGCCTCTGGAAGTTTTCAGTTCATACAATGCTGACATCTAACATGCAGGATTTTGAACATAACTTAACTTGCATAGGAGATAAGTACAATTGTCCAGTGGTTTAAAAATGTTTTAGTACTTCCCTTCTTGGGAATTTGGATAAGGAATCGAACCCTTTCCCAGTGCTGTGGCCACTGCTGGGTTTCCCAAATTGCTAACGTATTGAGTACAGCACTGTACTAGCATTATGTTTTAGGAATTTAAATAGCCCTGCTTGAATTCCATCATCTCCACTAGCTTTATTAACAGCAGTGCTTCATAAGGTCCACTTGACTTCACACTCTAAAATGCCTGACTCTGAGTGAATGACCACACCATCGTGATTATCCAGATCATTAAGTTTGTATGAGTGTGTGTGTGTACACACATGTTTTAATAGAGTTGTGTATTCTTTCCATCTCTTCTTGATCTCGTCTGCTTCTATTAGGTCTTTAGGTTTCTGTGCTTTATTGTGACCATCTTTGGATGAAATATTCCTTTGATAGTTCCAGTTTTCTTGAATAAATCTATAATCTTTCCCTTTCTGTCATTTTCCTCTATTTCTTTTCATTGTTCATTGAAGAAGGCCTTCTTGTCTCTCCTTGCTATTATCTGGAACTCTGTGTTTAGTTGGGTGTATATTTCCCTTTCTCCCTTGCTTTTTGATTCTCTTCTTTCTTCAGCCATTTGTAAAGTCTCCTCAGAAAACAACTTTGCCTTCTTGAGTCATGCTGGGCTGGATGAATTACAAGCTGGAATCAAGACTGATGGGAGAAATATCAACAACCTCCAATATACAGATGATACCACTCTAATCGCAGAAATGGAAGAGGAACTAAAGAACCTCTTGATGTGTGTGAAAGAGGAGAGTGAAAAAGCTGGCTTAAAAGTAAATATTAAGAAACTAAGATCATAGCATCTGGCCCTATCATTTCATGGCAAATAGAAAGGGAAAAGTTGAAAACAGTGACAGATTTCCTCTTGGGCTCTAAAATCACTTCAGGTGGTGACTGCAGCCATGAAATTAGAGGATGATTGCTTCTTGGCAAGAATACTGTGACAAATCTAGACAGCATGTTGAAAAGCAAAGACATCACTTTTCTAACAAAAGCCCATATAGTCAAGGCTATGGTCTTTCCAGTAGTCATATATGGTTGTGAGAGCTGGACTATAAAAAACACAGAGGCACAGGGAATTCTGGCCTTCTGTAGTTCATGGGGTCACAAACAGTTAGATACAACTTGTGGACTGAACAACAACAGCAGCAACAACAAAAATGTATTCTATATTTAAAGACAAAGAGGAAACCACAGTGTGATAGTAGATGGGGAGCTTTCATGACATAATCAAATTCTATACCTGTGGGAGGGGTTGTCGTGACCCATAAGCTGGAAAATTCTGATATCTCAAAGGTTCTCCCACGGTAGTGGGAGCTCTGAGACCCATCTCAAGCTCTCCAGCTTGAGAGTCTGGCATCAAGAAAAGACCCCAGAGAATTTGGATTTGAAGGCCAGTGGCACCTAAGTGCAGGAGTGTCACAGGACTGGGGAAAATAGAGTCCACTCTTGGAAAGTGCACAAGATATTTCACCTTCACTGAGCCTAGGGCAAAGCAGTTACTCCATAGAAGTCTAGATAAGACCTATCTGGATCTTGAAGACTATTTAGGAGGCTAAGGTCACCTGTAGGTCTTCTTGAGGTCACGGCAACTTGTGACAGATGCTCCCAGGAGTATCATTGACATGAGCCATCTTGAAGTTTCCATCTTGGCACTGAGATCTGGCCCAACCAAACATCCTGAAGCTTTCAAAACTAGGATGCTTTAGGCCAAATAACCAACAAGGTAGGAACCTAGTTCCATCCACCAGCAGATAAGTTGCCTAAAGTATTGTTGAAACAAATTATACCAATAGAAACACCTCTTGTTACAGCATTACCTATCAGAGGGACAAAATCCAACTTCACCCACCAATGGACAAGCACTAGTCCCTTTCACCAGAAAGCATGCACAAGCCCCTGGACCAACTTCACCCACCACAGGGCAGAAAACAAAAGTAAGAGGAACTACAATTCTTCAATTTGCAGAGTGGAGACCACAAACAGAAAGTTTGAAAAATGAGATTGTGGAGAAATATGTTCCAGTCAAACAGACATGATAAAAACTTCAGAAGAATAGCTAAGTGAAATGGAGATAGGCAGTCAACTTGATAAATAATTCAGAGTAATGGCAGTAATGCAGGCCAGGAAGTAGTGGCATAATAAATTTAAAGGGAAAAACTTAAAACCAAGTATATCCTACCCACAAAGCTCTCATTCAATTTCAAAGGCAAAATCAAAAGCTTTATAGGAAAAGAAAACTAAAAGAATTCAGCATCACCAGACCAGCTTTACAACAAATGCTAAAGGAACATCTCTACAGGGAAAAGAGAAGGATACAACTAGTAACAAGAAAATTGTGACTTGGAAAGCTAACTAGTAAAAGCAAACATACAATAAAGGGAGAAAATAATCCACACAGAAACACGACATCAAAAGCTGAAATAAGGAGAGTAAAACTGTAGTATATATGAAGGCTTTTGATATTAAGAGACTAGAAATGTAAAATGATTTTGTACAGATACAGACTTCTATATCAACACCTCATAAAAACCACAAACCAAAAATCTACAATAGATACAAGGAAAAAAGAAAAGATAAAGCAATCCAAACACAATGCTACTATATGCCAATAAAATGGACAACGTGGAAGAAATGGACAAATTCTTAGAAAAGTACAACTTTCCAAAACTGAACCAGGAAGACATAGAAAATCTTAACAGACCCATCACAAGCATGGAAATTGAAACTGTAGTCAGAAATCTTCCAGCAAACAAAAGCCCAGGTCCAGACGGCTTCACAGCTGAATTCTACCAAAAATTTTGAGAAGAGCTAACACCTATCCTACTCAAAGTCTTCCAGAAAAGTGCAGAGGAAGGTAAACTTCCAAACTCATTCTATGAGGCCATTGTCACCCTAATACCAAAACCTGACAAAGACGCCACAAAAAAGAAAACTACAGGCCAATATCACTGATGAACATAGATACAAAAATCCTCAACAAAATTCTAGCAATCAGAATCCAACAACACATTAAAAAGATCATACACCATGACCAACTGGGCTTTATCCCAGGGATGCAAGGATTCTTCAATATCCGCAAATCAATCAATGTAATTCACCACATTAACAAATTGAAAAATAAAAGCCATATGATTATCTCAATAGATGCAGAGAAGGCCTTTGACAAAATTCAACATCCATTTATGATAAAAACTCTCCAGAAAGCAGGAATAGAAGGAACATACCTCAACATAATAAAAGCTATATATGACAAACCCACAGCAAACATTATCCTCAATGGTGAAAAATTGAAAGCATTTTCCCTAAAGTCAGGAACAAGACAAGGGTGCCCACTTTCACCGCTACTATTCAACATAGTTCTGGAAGTTTTGGCCACAGCAATCAGAGCAGAAAAAGAAATTAATTTTGTTCTTTTATATGTAGCTGTTCAGTTTTCACAACACATTTGTTGAAGAGGTTGTCTTTTCTCCCTTTCTCCTTTCTCATTGATTAGGTGACCTTGGGTGGGTGGGTTTGTTTATGGGCTTTCTATCCTATGCTGTTGATCTGTTTCTTTCTTTTTTTTTTTTTTTTCCTCTCTCTTTATTTCTATTTTTGTGCTAGTACCATACAGTCTCACTTACTATAGCTTTGTAGTATCATCTGAAATCAAGGAGCCTGATTCATCCAGCCTGTGCCTTTCTTTCACAAGATAGTTTTGGCTATTTGAGGTCTTTTGTGTTTCCATACAAGTTGTAAATTGTTTTATTCTAATTCTGTGAAAAATGCCATTGCTAATTTGATAGGATTGCATTAAAACTATGGATTTCTTTGGGTATTATAGTCATTTTCACATCATTGATCCTTCTAATCCCAGAATATGATATATCATTTCATCTGTGTCATCTTTGATTAATTTCATCAGTATCTTATAGCTTTCTTTCAACTGGTATCTGGGCTTGTTTTTAAAAGAAATGGCTGATGGAAAGGCAAGGCAGGGGTGGCAGGGGTGTGAGTATTGACCACAAGGGTGGTAGAGACAAAGCAGGCCACAAGGAAGTAGCACAGGAAGTCCAGTTGAGCCATGAATGTCACTGCTGGGAAGATCAGTGGGAGCTGGGTAGGTAGTCAGTAGCTCTGCATCTTGGAAGAAACATAATCCTGTTCAAGATTATGGGGTCGTCCTACCTATGTCTGTAGAAGAATATCAAGTAGACCAGCTGTATTCCATGGCTGGGGCCAGTGGAAATGAAATGGGTGATGGTGAAAATGTGAAGGTCTTGGCAAACAAGACCTATGAAAAGAACAGTGAGAAACGCCACTACACACACACACACACACACAAGGTCTACCACTTACAGAGCAAATTGTCCATGTTTGTTCAAATGCTAGTCCAAGAAGGAACCCTGAATATATTTGAAAAAGCATGGCATGATAACTCTTATTGCAGACCTGTTAATATAAGTGAGTACATGAAAGAAGGCTTTTTGATTAAAATTGAAACCTGGCAAAAACCAGATCTTGGCACCCAGGAGAATGTACACTAACTGGAGACTCAGGCATGAAACATGTGGAAGCCATTATATAGACATTGTAGATAGAAACAAAGTACTTAGTAAGCATTAGAAAGCAGAAGAAGACCCAGAATAATTTAAATATTTCAAAACAGGCCAAGGACTATTGAGTCCTAATTGGAAGCAAGAACTTATAAATCAGAGAGATATTCCACACTTGTGTGCATACAAACTGGATATTGTAAAGTTCAAGTGGTGGGGGATGTTTGCAGAATAAAGTGGAAAAACTTTATAAAAAACAAACATGGCATCTGTTTACAACAAACAGATATCTGTTTAGTCTGCTCAATAAGTGGGTTGACCTGACCATGGACAACATTCAAAGGATGGAAGAAAGGAAGAGACAGCCAGGTGAGATGAGAGAGAAGGATCCAGTGAAAGGAATGATGACAGACGACTAAATCCATCTCTCCTATTTCTGTACCTTTTGCAAGACAGAGGTCAACAGGAAGGCACAGCAGCTCCACCCTCCCAAATGACAGAGCATGCAGAATCAGCCTTTCTGTGCCCATCCTCCAGGCAACTTTAAATCCCTTACTGTAGCTAATTCCAAATGCCACTTAATATTGTGAACAGTTAAGCCATCTAGTATTGTGAAACCCCTGTGTCTGAAAGCCTAAACTTCTGAGATACATGCCTATATTAACAGTTCCTCCCTTTTCAACCATTGTGTTCTCAACACATATATGTGCCCACCTCTTTTATTTCCAAGTGACATATTTATTTAATGTGATGACTTTTTAAAAATTAATTTAATTGGGCAATAATTATTTTTACAGCTTTGGGATGGTTTTTGCCATGAATCAGCCACAGGTACATATATGTTCCCTCATCCTGAAACCCTCTCCCA
This sequence comes from Oryx dammah, assembly GCF_014754425.2. Taxonomy (NCBI): domain Eukaryota; kingdom Metazoa; phylum Chordata; class Mammalia; order Artiodactyla; family Bovidae; genus Oryx; species Oryx dammah. The sequence goes on along the minus strand of NW_024070192.1, from coordinate 59,568,167 downwards.
CCTCCCTCCCAACCCTATCCCTCTGGGTTGCCTCAGAGCACTGGCTTTGGGTACCCTGCTTCATGCATCAAACTTGCACTGGCCATCTATTTTACATATGATAATATACATGTTTCAATGTTATTCTCTCAAGTCATCCCACCCTCACCTTACCCCGCTGAGTTCAAAATATGTTTTTATTGTATGTGTCTCTTTTGGTGCCCTGCATTTAGAATCATTGGCACCATCATTCTAAATTCCATATATATGTGTTAATATCAACAGACTGGTTCCAAATAGGAAAAGGAGTACATCAAGGCTATATATTGTCACCCTGCTTATTTCACTTCTATGCAGAGTACATCATGAGAAACGCTGGACTGGAAGAAACACAAGCTGGAATTAAGATTGCCAGGAGAAATATAAAAAACCTCAGATATGCAGATGACACCACACTTATGGCAGAAAGTGAAGAGGAGCTAATAAGCCTCTTGATGAAAGTGAAAGAGGAGAGCGAAAAAATTGGCTTAAAGTTCAACATTCAGAAAACGAAGATCATGGCATCTGGTCCCATCACTTCATGGGAAATAGATGGGGAAACAGTGGAAACAGTGTCAGACTTTATGTTTTTGGGCTCCAAAATCACTGCAGATGGTGACTGCAGCCATGAAATTAAAAGACACTTTCTCCTTGGAAGAAAAGTTATGACCAACCTAGATAGCATATTCAAAAGCAGAGACATTACTTTGCCGACTAAGGTCCGTCTAGTCAAGGCTATGGTTTTCCCTGTGGTCATGTATGGATGTGAGAGTTGGACTGTGAAGAAGGCTGAGTGCTGAAGAATTGATGCTTTTGAACTGTGGTGTTGGGGAAGACTCTTGAGAGTCCCTTGGACTGCAAGGAGATCCAACCAGTCCATTCTGAAGGAGATCAACCCTGGGATTTCTTTGGAAGGAATGATGCTCAAGCTGAAACTCCAGTACTTTGGCTACCTCATGAGAAGAGTTGACTCATTGGAAAAGACTCTGATGCTGGGAGGGATTGGGGGTAGGAGGAGAAAGGAATGACTGTTGGGGGCCAGCATGAGGAACTCCGCCCATGGCAAAGGTCATGAGGAAGGAGCCTTGGCATGCACAAAGGTGTGATCAAGCCTCAGGAAACCCCCTGTTCCCGAGCATCTACCCCCAAAACAAGAGTCTGTTTTATGTTCTCCCCCATAACCATTTCTCTCGGAGAAGGAGTAAACGTGCAGCTCCAAGGCAATAAAAATTCTTGGGCGTGAGAAGAGTGTTTCAGCTTATGGACTCCTCTGAAGTTTATCTAGCCCGCCTGTATAGGTTCTTCTGGCCACATGTGATTGTTGACAGCCTCCCAACCTGAGAGGCACGAGATGTTTTAGACTTACTAAAGGCAAATTCTTTTGGGGAGTTGAAAATTATTAGTATAGTGGGTTGGTTAGGAATTATATTGGTGAAGGGTTTTTCATTTGTTGTGTCAATAGTTGCTGCTAATTCCCTGCTCTGGGTGGGACAAGGATGTCTTAGGTCAAACCTCTCTGCTGACAGACTAGCTTGTGTGACAGGATTATCCATACAGCTGCCACTGTTGCACATGATTGTTTACTACCTCTCAACCATAAACAGCACAGAGAGTTTTGGAGTATTTTGAGAGTCTTAATTAGCATAGGGCTTTTTCTTCTTGTTGAGTCAATGATTGCCGCCAGGCCTCCATATCCTTAGGCACCCGGGAATATATTAATCAATGTATTTGGAATATAGAAAAGGAAATATAGTAGTTTTGATGTTAGCAATACTAGACTTTTTGAGTTAATGAATTTTCTCTTTTGTAATAGATCACTGTACTTTATTATAAACCCCTGTGTCCTTGCCATGTAAAAATGTAACTTTATCACTATCTTAAGACCAAATAGATCTTAAGGGGAACATTCGTGAAAGGATTTTCATTTGTTGGGCTGATGTTTACTGCTAAATCTCCATATTCCCTGCCCTTATAATGAATATAACTAACATATAGGAGAAATAAGCATTAACCTTTAAGCATATAGGAGAAATAAGTATTAACCTTTAAGATTAATCCTGTTAACCTTGGGTTAAATAAATTCCTTTCTTGATTGTAACTCACTACACCCTCACCCTATAGGAATGCAACTTTATCTGAAGGGTGGTGCCTGGTTTAAGAAAAAACACCCTTGGAAGAAATAAGGTTTTTGGTTATCAGAAAGAAAGGATCATAGAATGTCAGCAGGTCGCACTCATGGCCAGAAGATGATGTAATATCCCTAAGACCTTTTTTTGTTATACATTTATGTGAAGCACCTGATTTTGATAAAGGTCAGGACTGCTGACCCCCACGTGACTCTGTATTCATCCCTATGTGTAACAAAAGGTATATAAGCAAACCCAAAAATAACGAAATTGGATCAGTTTCCGGAAAGACTGATTCCACCATGTCGCTTCTTTCTTGCTCCCATTTCTCTGGCTGAATTTCAGCCTCTTTTTTCCACTAATTCTCCTTCTACACTATCCTTTTCTAATCTCTCTATATATCTGTAATTAAATATGTATTTTTCCAAAGATGCCGACACCGTCCCCACCTTCGAATTCCCTGGATCCACCGGGGCTGGACCCTGGCAGGCAACCAAGGATATGTCTGGATGGCATCACAGACTCGATGGACATGAGTCTGAGTGAACTCTGGGAGATCGTGATGAACAGGGAGGCCTGTCGTGCTGCGATTCATGGGGTTGCAAAGAGTCGGACACGACTGAGTGACTAAACTGAACTGAACTGAACTGATACAGTATTTGTCTTTATCTTTCTGACTTGCTTCACTCTGTGTAATAGGCTCCAGTTTCATCCCCCTTATTAGAACTGACTAAAGTGCATTCCTTTTATATCTGAGTAATATTCATTTTGTATATGAATCACAACTTCTTTACCCATTCATCTCCCGATGGATGTCTAGGTTTCTTCCATGTCATAGCTATTGTAAACAGTGATACAATGAACATTGGGGTACAGATGTCTCTTTCAATTATGGTTTCTTTGGAGTATAAGCCCAGCAGTGGGATTTCTTAGCCAAATGGCAGTTCTATTCCCAACTTTTTAAGGAATCTCCACACTGTTTTCCATAGTGGCTGTACCAGTTTGCATTCCCACCAACAGCATAAGAAATTTCCTTTTCTTCTCATGCTCTCCAGCATTTATTGTTCACAGAGGTTTTGATGATGGCCACTCTGACGGGCATGAGATAGTAACTCAATGTGGTTTTGATTTGCATTTATCTAATAATGAGTGATACTGAGCAACTTTTCATGTGTTTTTGGGCTATCTGTATGTCTTCTTTGGAGAAATGTCTGTTTAGGTCTTTTTCCCACTTTTTGATTGGGTTGTTCATTTTTCTGGTATTGAGCTGCATGAGCTGCTTGTGTATTTTGGAGGTTAATTCCTTGTCAATTGTTTTGTTTGCTATTGTTTCTCCCATTCGGAGGGGTGTCTTTTCACTTTGCTTATAGTTTCTTTCATTGTGCAGAAGCTTTTAAATTTAATCAGGTCCCATTTGTTTATTTTTGTTTTTATTTCCATTACTCTGGGAGGTGGGTCATAGAGGATCTTGGTTCATTTACATCAGAGAGTGTTTTGCCTATGTTTTCCTCTAAGAGTTCTATAGTACTTGGATTTACATTTAGGTCTTTAATCCATTTTGAGTTTATTTTTGTGCATGGAATTACAAAATGTTTTAGTTTCATTCTTTTACATGGAGTTGACCATTTTTCCTGGCATCACATGCTGAAGAGACTGTCTTGTCCACTGTATATTTTTGCCTGCTTTGTCAAAGATAAGGTGTCCACAGGTGTGTGGATTTATTACTGGACTTTATATTTTGTTCCATTGATCTATATTTTTGTTTTTGTACCAGTACCATATTGTCTTAATGACTGTAACTTTATAGTATAGTCTGAAGTCAAGAAGGTGGATTCTTCCAGTTCTATTCTTCTTTTTCAATATTGCTTTGACTATTTGGGATCTTTTGTGTTTCCATACAAATTGTGAATTTTTTTTTTTTTTGTTTTCTAGTTCTGTGAAAAATACCATTGTTAATTTAATAGGGACTGTGTTGAATCATGGAGAAGGCAATGGCACCCCACTCCAGTACTCTTGCCTGAAAAATCCCATGGATGGAGGAGCCTGGTAGGCTGCAGTCCATGGGGTTGCGAAGAGTCCAACACGACTGAGCAACTTCACTTTTACTTTCCACTTTCATGCATTGGAGAAGGAAATGGCAACCCACTCTAGTCTTCTTGCCTGGAAAATCCCAGGGACGGGGGAGCCTGGTGGGCTGCCGTCTATGGGGTCACAGAGTCGGACACAACTGAAGTGACTTAGCAGCAGCAGCAGCAGCAGTGTTGAATCAAAAGATTGTTTTGGGCAGTATACTTGTTTTCACTACATAGATTATTCCAATCCAAGAACACAGTATATTTCTCCATTTGTGTCATCTTTGATTTCTTTCATCAGTGTTTTATAATTATATATATATATGTGTGTGTGTGTGTGTGTAAAATATAGGTATTTTGTTTCTTTAGGTAAATTTATCACCAAATATTTTATTCTTATTATTGCTATGGTAAATGGGAATATTTCTTTAATTTCTCTTCCTGATTTTTCACTCTTAGTATATAGGAATGCAAGGGATTTATTTGTATTTATTTTATATCCTGAGACTTTACTGCATTCATTGATTAGCTCTAGTAATTTTCTGGTTGTATCTTTAGCATGTTCTATGTAGATCATGTCATCTGCAAAAGTGAGAGTTTTACTTCTTTTCCTATCTGAATTCCTTTATTTCTTTTTCTTCTCTGATTGCTGTGGCTAGGACTTTCAAATATATGTTGAATAATAGTGGTGAGAGTGGACACCCTTGTTTTATTGTTGATTTTAGAGGAAATGCTTTGTTTTTCACCATTAAGGATGATATTTGTTGTGTATTGGTTGTATATGGCTTTTATTATATTGATATATGTTCTTTTTATGCCTATTTTCTGGAGAACTTTTATCAAAAATGATGTTGAATTTTATTAAAGGCTCTCTTTGCATCTATTGAAATAATCATAAGGTTTCCCCTATCAATTTATTAATATGGTACATCATATGGATTGTTTTGCAAATTTTGAGAATCGTTGCATCCCTGAAAAAAGTCCACTTGCTTATGATGCATAACATTTTTAATATGTCATTGGCTTCTGTTTGCTAGAAATTTGGTTGATGATTTGTGCATCTATGTTAATCAGTGATATTAGACTGCAGTTTTCTTTCTTTTGTAGCATCTTTGTCTGATTTTGGTATCAGCATGACTGAGAATGAGTTTGGGAGTTTTCTTTCCTCTGCAATTTCCTGAAACAGCTTGAGTAGGATATGTATTAACTATTCTCTAAATTTTTGGTAGAATTTCCTATGAAGCAATCTGGTCCTGGCCTTTTGCTTGTTGGAGATTTGTTATTACAGTTTCAATTTCCATGCTTGAGATTGATCTGTTCAAATTTTCTATTTCTTTGTGGTTCAGTTTTGGAAGGTTATACTTTTCTGGTAATTTGTCTATTTCTTCCAAGTTGTCCATTTTATTGCCATATAGTTGCTCACAGTAGTCTCTTAAGTGCATTTGCATTTCTGTGTTATCTGTTGTAATTTCTCCATTTCTATTTTTAATTTTATTGATTTGTGTCTCCCCCCCCCCTTTTTTTTTTAACTTGATGAGTCTGGGTAGCTATTGGTCTATGTTGTTTATCTTCTCAAAGAACCAGCTTTTAGTGTTATTGACCTTTACTTTGGTCTCCTTCATTTCTTTTTCATTTATTTTTGCACTGATGTTTACAGTTTCTTCCTTTGTACTAATTTTGTTGTTGTTGTTGTTTTCTAATGTAAGGTTAAGTCTTTTATTTGATGTTTCTCTTCTTTCTTGACATAGAATTACATTGTTATGAACTCTCCTCTTTGCACTGCTTTTACTGAATCCAATAGGTTTTGGGTTGTTGTTTTTTATTATCATTGGTTTCTATGCATATTTAGACTTCCTTTTATATTTCTTCAGTGATTTGTTGGTTATTCAGAAGCATGTTGCTTAGCCTTCTTTTGTCTTTTTTGTGGCTTGTTTCCTGTTGCCGATATCTAATCTTACACCATTATAATCAGAAAAGATGCTTACAATGATTTCATTTTTTTTTTTTTAATTTACCAAGGCTGGATTTGTGCCCCAGGATGTGGCCACATCCTGGAGAATGTACAATGTGCACTTGAGAAAAAAAAAAGTAAAATATATTGTTTTTGTATGAAATGCCTTGTAGATATCAATTAGGTCTAACCAGATCAATGTATCTTTTAAAGCTTATGTTTACTTGTTAATTTTCTGTCTGGATGATGTGTCCATTGGTGTGAGTGGAGTGTTAAAACCCCCCACCATTATCCTGTTACTGTCATTTTCCCCTTTAATAGTTGTTACCATTTGCCTTACATATTGAGGTACTCCTATGTTGGGTGTATATATATATTTATAATTGTTTATCTTCTTAGATTGATCCTTTGGTCATTACGTATTGTCCTTCTTTGTCTCTTATACTAATCTTTATTTTAAGTCTATTTTATCTGAGATGAGAGTATTGCTATTCCCATTTTCTTCTGTTTTCCATTTGCATGAAATACCTTTTTCCAGGCACTTACTTTCATTCTGAATGTGTCCCTTGGTTTGAGGTGGGTCTCTTTTAGGCAGCATAAATAAAGGTCTTGTTTTTGTATCCATTTGGCTAGTCTTTGTTTTTCATTTGGAGCATTTAATCCATTTATGCTTAAGATAATTATTGATAAGTATGATCCTGTTACCATTTATTTTATTGTTTTGCGTTAATTTTTATAAAACTTTCCTGTTTCATGTCTAGGGAAGATCCTTTAGCATTTCTTGAAGACCTGGTTTAGTGGAGCTGAATCCTGTTAGCTTTTGCCTGTCTGTAAAGCTTTGGATTTCTCCTTTTAATCTGAATGAGATCCTTGCTGGATACAGTAATCTTGGTTATAGGTTTTCTCCTTTCTTCCCTTTAACTATACACTGCCATTCCTTTCTGGCCTGCAGAGTTTCTGTTGAAAGATCAGCTGTTATCCTTATGGGGATCCACTTGTATTTTATTTGTTGCTTTTCACTTGCTGCTTTTAACATTTATTTGTGTGTGTGTGTGTGTGTGTTTGTGTGTGTGTGTGTGTGTGTGTGTGTTCAATTGCTGTTAGTTTGATTAACATGTGTCTTGGTTTGTTTCTCCTTGGGTTTTTCCTGTATGAGATTCTCTGGGCTTCTTAGATTTTGGGTGGTTACTTCCTTCACCATTTTAAGGAAATTTTTTACTATCTCCTGATGCTTTCTCATGCTCATTCCTTTTGTCTTCTTCTTCTGGAATGCCTATGATTTGAATGTTGGGGCAATTAATATTGTCCAAGAGGTCTCTTATGCTGCTCTCTTTTCTTTTTATTATATTTTTTCACTTTTCTTTTTATTATTATTTTTCTTTTTTTTTTTTCAGTCTCCTCCATTTATTTCCATCTTCTATCTTCCAGCTCACTTATTTTTCTTCTACCTCAGTTACTCTAAAGTGTTTATAATCTCAGTTATTGCCTTGTTCATTACTGATTGATTATTCTTTCTCTCTTCTATGTCCTTGTTGAACATTTGTTGCATCTTTTCAATCTGTGTCTCTAGCCTATTCACAACCAGGAACACTCAAAGAGCTTCACAGAGTTACACAGATAAAGGAAGACAGAAGAGGGAGAGAGGCAACCAGGAGCAGAAAAGGGAGAGTCAAAAAGGAAGGGAGTGATCAAGCTGGTAATCAAACCCCTAAGTGAAAATGGATACAAAAAATCAGACTCAGTGGTACAAAGTTAAATACAAAAGATCAAAAATTAAAAACCTAGAATAAAAATTAGGCTCTCAAAAGTACAATATAAAAAATCAAATACACACACAAAAATACAGAATTTATTTTTTTAAAGGCTTTTTTTTTTTAGAAAGGTAAAAGTAAGCTATGAAAAATAAAAGTTAAAGAAGTAATAAAGAACCATATTAGGAGTGGAAACAAGAAAGAGGAAGAAAGGAGAGACACAGAGAAAAGAACAAATAAGAATAAAAATAAAAGGAAATTTTTTTAAAAATTTTTACATTAAAAAAATTAAACAATAATAATAAATACAAATACATCTACGAATTTCTCTGGAGATACTGTGGGCAGTGTGGGACCAGTTCAGTGTCAGATATTCCCCTGTTCTGACTTGTACTTGTTCTCAAAGTCTGCAGTTGCCCCTCAAATGCACAGTCTCAGCCTAACTGCAGGATTGTATTCTGTTGCACTGCCACTTCTGGGGCAGTCCCCACTTCCTTCCTTTCCTTAGGTTGTTCTCCTCTGCTTGTAAGTATTTTCAGTGTCTGATCTCTGCCCTGACACGAGGGGATGGAAGTGGCCACTTATTTGGACTTACTTGCTCAGTTGTGTTGTGGAGAGGGAGGAACACTGCAAATGCTGCTGGCACGTGTGTGGAGTCCTGGCAGTAGTTGGAGCACATAGGGGTTTCCACTGCCTAAGGCATTGTGCACTTCCCAGGCTCCCAGGTGGGCCACGAGGGCACAGTCCCACATGGGCCGGGCGTCCCCTCAGGGGAGCTGATCTTGGTCTGTGACATTCTCAGTAGATATGAACTGTCCCAGATCCCAGGAGGACATGGTTAGCAATAAAAGCCCTCTCATAGCTTGGGAGAAGATGCAGGCTCAGGGGCCGAGATTGCAGCAGCCCCTTGTCTTCCACCTCTGGCTGTTGCACACCTGCCTTTCTGCCTCTATGGAGAGCCGTAAAGGACAGATGGCTTTCTCTCCTTTGGTATTCACTAGGGTGTGATCCTTTGTTCTGTGAGCACACCAATGATCACAGTGCGGCATTAGAGCCTTTCTGCAGGAAAGGCCCTTTATTTTACTTTGTATCTCTGGCATTCTTGTGGTTTGGGTTTTCCCCATTTTGTCTGAACTATGTCACATCAGTTCTTTCAGAGTCTCCTCATGGCATTCAACCCCCAGTCCTCTCCCTCAGGACCGATGATGCAGCCTGCACCTCTGTACCTAGCCTCCACTCACTAAGGGTGGATGCAAGTGTGTGAGCCACTTCTCAACTGATAATTGCTATTTGGCATGATTTCTGTTATATATATATATATATATATACTGCCCTCTGTGATTACAAAGCTCCCCACTCATCCACCTGTGAGAGGATTTGGTATAGTGTGGAAACCTCCCCTCTCACAACTCCTTCCCAGGACTGGTCCATCTGCAAATCCTTTGTCTCCCTTTTCATCTTTATCCTTTGATCTAGCTTATTTAGAAGAGATTGGTTTGCCTTTTGGGGTGTTTGGCATCTTCTGCAAGCATGTATATGCTTTTTTCTGGAAGTTGCACCACATGATGTTTTGATGTATTTTGGGGGCAGAAAGTGGTCTTCCCATCCTAGTCTTCCACCATCTTATGGCATCCCTATACTTAACTTTCTTAAGTAAACTATATGATGTCTCTTTTCCTCAGTCTCCTCAGTTTTGAAAAAGGAATGATAATATCAATGTTACATCATAAGAGTAATTTTTCCATTAAGAGAGTTAATACATATAAAATATTTAGAACTGTGCTTGAAACAAAATAAACACTCTTCAGATAATATCTATAACTTGGATGATGGATGATGTATACTTCTAAATTGTATTTTATATTTTTAATCTTTAATATTATGTATATATAATGTAATCACAAAAATAACTAGCAGAGCTTTATATATCAAAATTTCTGAATTTTGTTTTTTTCATTTCCAATTCAGTGTGTGGAAGGCCAAACCTAGAGATTTCCCTTTCTCAATTTAGCCCCAATGGTAAGAGAATTTAGAAATTTTGTACTCAAGTTGACAGAATTGCTGAATACTCCTTCTCTCTTTGTGTGGTATGCTTACTTTTCCACCAGCACCTGCTACATTACCAAACAGAACTGAACTTTTATAGATTCATTTATGTTGATTATTTCCCTAGTTTATACATATCAAAACTATTGGAAAAAACTAAGGAATCAAATTCAAATTTCTTGGGTTTAATACATTTCAGCTTCCCCAGTGGTTCAGGAGTAAAGAATCCATCTCTGATGCAGGAGAGGAAGGAAATGCATGTTCTATCCCTGGGTCAGGGAGCTCCCCTGGAGGAGGGAATGGCAACCCACTCTAGTATTCTTGCCTGGAAAATCCCATGGACAGAAGAGCCTGGAGGGATCTACAATTCATAGGGTCACAGAGTCAGACACGACTGAAATGATTGAAATGACATGCATGACAAGTACATTTTGACCATGATTTGTAAAATATTTAAAAACTCTTAAGCACAACTTTACTTATAGAGTAAAATACACTATCATGTATAAATTTTCATGCCAACAAATTATAAAACAATATGCATATTTAATGAATAGGCCACCTTCACTTCTACTGTTGTCATTACTTAATGCTTTTCCTTGACAACCATCATTCATGTTAATGTAAAACTCCTCAACTTTTAAGAAGGATATTCCTAAGAACCATTTTAATTGCAAATAGGAAAAATGCAACTCAAACTGACTTAAAAGAGGAATCTATCAACTTAGGTAGCTTACAATTACAGAGTTAATTTTTATTTCAACCACACTTGAATCCAGGGTTTCAAACAATTTATCAATGAGCAAGAAATTTTCCTTTTGAAAAATTTTGCTATACATTTCTATATATTTTTATGTCCAGAGGCAGGCTACCTTCAAATAGTTACAAGATAATTCTTAGAAGTTTATGCTGATATTCTATTAGTTTCAGCTCCAGTGAACAAAGATGTATTTTTCCAAATGATAACTCCCTCTTATTGGCCATGATTGGTCTTTGAGTCACATGCATATTACTAAATAATTATTGTGGACAAGATTAAAGGGAATATATTGAATGGATAAGTTTAGGGCACCATCCAACCCTGGAACTGGATTACACCCAATCTACGCATATTTTAAAGACAGAGAGTAGCTACCGGATGCTTCTGCATGGAAATTAGGGTGTGCTTATGAAGAAACAGCAATAAATAGAGTACATAAAAATATTAAAAGTTCTATAGTAAGATAATAAATTTTATGTGCACACTATCTATGGGTGCAAATATACATATCCATATACATATATTTCTAGATAGAGAGGTAGGTAGATAAGTTTTTATACATATACTAATTGGACTGAACTTGTTAGGATACAACTTTATACTTTTCCTATTAGTGCCTTTAGACATGGACTGTTGAATCTTGTTCTTGTCTCTCAACATTTTTGGAGGATCTCATAACTTCTCAGATATAAGAATAGTCTCATTTTTAGATTTTTAAAATCCAATCTAAAATACACTATATCATCACTTCTGTTTTGCATCCAATTCAGTGATTTTTACACCTCCTTAGCTCAGGCCTGAGGGTTGGTTGTCTGCAGTGAGAAAACAAGTTAAAGTTACTCCACTTCTTCCCACCCCTTCTGTGTAGTTTCATTAGAATTTGAGAGACAATTGAGGAGACAAGATTAAAGATACATTTAGTAGTCAGACATATCTTGCCTATCATGCCTTCTGTTAATCTTGTTAACATTAATGAGATTAATTTGTTAATCTCTGTTGACTATTCCATGGGGACCAGAAAATTCTAAAGAGACCTTATCCCCAAGCATACTGCATCCTTCCCTAATAAGAGGGGCACTTTTGCCTGATCCCTTTTAACCCTTGCAAAGCCAACACCACAGTTCTTGCATACTGCAGGGATCAACTCTAGTTTTCCTCTGCTGGAGTTACCTTAATCTGTAAAGCAATCTTCCTATAGGAATCCTCTTTGAGAGATCTCGCACAGTTTCTTCCTCAGTATCTTCTTGGTCTGTGGAAAATATTGTACATTCCTGCTCGGCAAAAAGTTCTTGGCTGTTTTTCCACTGCTCTCCCCACTTCTTGTCTTACCTCACTCTGTGTTTACTCCAGCCAGTCCCTGAATTCAACCTTTTCTAGATAAGAAGCAGCTGTCTCATGCACCTTTCTGTCCAGAATCTCTCCAAATCTGGGAGATATATGTTACCTTGTCCAAGTAGCAATAAGCTGTGCTTCACTTCCTTAGTGCCACGAGAATTTACAATGATCTGGTTTTGGAATAAGAGGTTGATGTATTTCTTGCATCCATTCCCGTCCCTATCAATATTTCTTTGGGAATCATTGACTACAGGTGGTAGTGAGAAATATTTCTGCCCCCAAGTGTAGGGAAGAAAAGGTGACACAGATTTTCATCTCCTATGCATTTTCCTACTTGAATGAATTTCTCTCCAAAATTTTCATTGTATTCGTTCTTATTTTATTCTTTTGGAGAAATGACGTGACCAGTGGTCAAAAGACTTCTTTTATTTGATTCTGGTAAATCTTGTCTAAATATGTCCAGCATTTTTATTTAGAAATGGGAAGAAGAGGCATTTATTTTTAGTCATTTTCAGCTTGGGGTCTTCAGAGGAAATATTAAATAACAAGAAAATACTAATTCACATTGCAATACTTATATATGTTTTACATTTTTTAATACAAGAGAAATGCAAAAGATTTCACATCATAATAGCATTTTGAGGGCAAGCACTGTTAGTCCTTTCTATAATGAGAATATGAGTCACAGAGAGAATTATTGCTTTACTTGAACTCTTTCACTGGAAACAGGGTCAAAGCCTTGGTTTACTCCATTTCTAACTCGTATTTTCCTCCATTAAAATGTTTTCAATATCCTTTATGTATGACCTTAATGGCAATGTGTGTGTGATGTGAATACTACCTATATGTTTGTTTCTAACAACTTAACCTTTAAATGATTTGATGTCTGGTGTGTGTATGTGTTTATGCTAGTAATTTGCTCTGTGTTAACTTTTTACCCTACTGTTCAGAAAACTGTGACTAAAACCACAGTACACTTAGTACATACTTAATGGAGATTCTGTAGAAAGTCACTAAAATTTAAATTTAGTTGTAACTTTTATATATATATATATATATATATATATATATACTTTTGTATAATACACACACACACACATTTGGCTTAACTGCTAAGCATATGGGATCTTATTGATAGTTACTTGGACATGGATCTAATCTATGCCCTCTTCAGTGTAAGCACAGTGTCTTAATCAGGGAAGTCCCCAGTTCTTATATTTTTAATCAGACTTGGTTTATAATGGTGGTAAGTGAAGAACTCCATAATTAAAAGACATGTCTCCAGTCTGGTGGGAGCCAAGGCAAAAAAAAAAAAAAAAAAAAAAACAAACAAACAAACAAAAAAAAAACCCTGTTGCCAATTTTATATAGATTGTGCTTTTCTATTTTAATGTAAAAACAACTGGGAGCTACCATACCCAACACAATACAGAGCAGAATCCCATCTTACCCCTCTCCTCAGAGATCTGTACATAGTGCCCTGAAGTCAGCAGAGGCCAGGCTGAACATGCAAGTCAGCATTCTGGAAGGTTTCAGAGTCAGAGTGCCAAGGGCTGACAAAATATACCAGGGGACATCTTTCATTTGAAAGGGTGGTGGAAACACTCCTGTCACAACAAGGATCTCTAAGTCACAGGTACATTCACAAACCATAGCTTGTGTTCCCATTAAACTTGATATTTCAGATTTTTTACTATACCTGTTAATGGAACAATTGTCAAGCAGAAGTGAAAGTTTTTAAATTTACTCTTTTTGTCCTTTGGTCTGAAGCATCAGTTCTATATAAGCTAAGAAATCTAAACTGACTGCTTTCTACTACTTTATATTGGGGCCTGTACTGAAATTTTTGTTATTGTATATCTCTGGCGGGATTTATCTCAGGAAAATTTAGAACTGTATTATGCATGGATCACTGTTTTCTCAATTAAAGGGTGCTATGACTCTGGGAAACACTGGAAAATTTTGGACAATAACTGTGTCCTCTGAGTCATGGACACACATAGACACAAACATACATATATAATTTAAATGTATTAATAATCAGAATAAGAGGGAACACAATGTTAAGAAACACAATAGAATGAGTGGTTACATAAGTATGGTTTACACTGAGAACAGAAGAATGAAATAAAAGAAATATGTGTTAGTAAAGGAGGTAAATAGAATGGGAAAGACTAGAGATCTCTTCAAGAAAATTAGAGATACCAAGGGTACATTTCATGTAAAGATGTCCTCAATAAAGGACAGAAAATGGTAGGAACCTAACAGAAGCAGAAGATATTAAGAAGAGGTGGTAAGAATACACAGAAGAACTGTACAAAAAAGATCTTCACAACCTAGATAATCACTCACCTAGAGCCAGACATCCTGGAATGTGAAGTCAAGTGGGCCTTAGAAAGGATCACTATGAACAAAGCTAATGGAGGTGATGGAATTCCAGTGATGGTTGGATGGCATCATCGACTTGATGGACATGGGTTTGAGTGGACTCCAGGTGTTGGTGATAGATAGGGAGGCCTTACGTGCTGCATTTCCTAGGGTTGCAGAGTCAGACACGACTGAGTGACTGAACTGAACTGAAGGAATTATAAACTGAGTTGAGTGAGTATGGGAGGAAATTGGAGGAAACAAAAGATAGGTTGAGATTGATGAGAGAGTCTAAAGCAATTTGCCAGAGTAACCTGATGCCTCACAGAGAAAATTTATCATGTGCATCTAAGGTTGTGTGGCAAAGTACTAGGGTGGTAGTTTGAGAAATCCCACTGTAAAATTAAACTCTGTAGTTCTGACCCAGTAAAATGTCTCTAAATTTTTATGGAATAGCATATAAAATTCCAAGATTGTCAATATATTTGTGACTCTGCTGACAACTTGGTTGTTAAAATTGATAACATTTGTGGCAGTGGTCTCAAAGTCTTTTGAAGACATATGGCTATCCTTAATTTTTTTTTGAATAGTTGTCTCTAATATACAATGCATATATTTTTAAATTATGTTTATGTTCTTTTAAACTATTAGTATAATAAAATGCACAAACTGTACATGTTAAAGGATAAAATGGCTTCCCTGATGGCTCAGCTGGTCAAAGGCCTGCAATGTAGGAGACCTGGGTTCGATCCCTGGGTTGGAAATATCCCCTGGATAAGGGAAAGACTAACCACTTCCGTATTCTGGCTTGCAGAATTACATGGACTGTATGGTCAATAGGGTCATAAAGAGATGGACACAACTGAACAACTTTCATTCACTCACTCAGAGGATAAAATAAATATGTTGATTTATTTCAATTTTTTCTTAAACATTTTTGTGTCATCCTTCTCAATCCACTTTGAAAACCACTGGACATTTTCCTCAATTTCCATTGAAATAATTTCCATACCCATTATCTCTGACATCCATTTGGGTAAGACCATTGATTTTTCCCTTTATTATATGTGATAACAATGATGTGAGCAGTTTTAAAACACATTATCCTTGTTCCTATATATAAATATATTTAGCTAGCCTTTTCAGCCTAGCATAAGGAATAATAATAGATCTCAGCATGTCAAATCTGGAATTTCCACAGCATATCTCACATTTGCTTATCCAATAGTACCTCCTTTAACTCGCATTTCAAGAAGAACCTCACTTTAAAATTAACTCTATTGATTGGAGACACATAGATATGGCCTTGCTATTCAAACTGACTCTTGTTCTCTCTCCTTTGTTTTCCCACACCGCATCAAAACCTTCTGGCCCCTGTAAAAATTAACAGGTGAATTGGACACCTGTCCTACTTCATATCATGCAGTAAAGAACTCCGATAAAATAGGTTTGCCTAGCATTTCAGTTCCACATACTAGTGCAACCTTTTGTTGCATAGCTATTTGGTGATATGTTGAAGTTGTGTGCAGCCATAATCGAGTTTATATAACATATATATATATATATGTATATGTATATATATATACACACACACATATATATATATGTATATGTATATATATATACACACACATATACATATATATATATATGATTTAGTTTTCATACTTTGTTCAAATTGAATGCTGTCTCTGGTCACCACATCATAAAACTGGTCACTCTGCTTTTCTTTTCAAAGCTGTTCATCATATATATATATATTTTTTTTTTTTCCTTACCTGGATTTCTGTATGAACACTACACATCACATTTTTCCTTATTACTGTCACACTTTGGGATGCTCTAGAGTAAATTACTAGGTACCCAACTGCATAATTATTTTATTTTACTATATTTTACTTACTCAGTGGTATCTTCAAAAAGTTTTATTCTTGGTTTGATTGATGGACCTTTAATAAATTATGTCAACATTTCCTTCTTTTTTTTTTTTTTTGTATCTTGTAAATTACTACAAAGAGTTATCTTTTTGTTTTTTCATTTAGTCTTTTTTTTTAAATTAATTCATTTATTTTTTATTTTACTTTACAATTCTGTATTGGTTTTGCCATACATTGACATGAATCCACCACGGGTGTACATGCGTTCCCAAACATGAACCCCCCTCCCACCCCCCTCCCCACAACATCTCTCTGGGTCATCCCC